>NC_052131.2:8115368-8418796 GCF_016086655.4 Lepeophtheirus salmonis | reverse complement strand
ATTAAATATTCATTATTTTAATGTGTAATTATACAAAATGAGCAGGCATTTTATATATTTCTTAATATAATAATAATAATATTATAATATGGTCAAGTGTAAATGAATGTGAAGTTGTGTGATATTTACAACCATAGATAACATTTTACTTGTAAAGTAGCGATATTTTTAGCTTTTTTCTAATATTATCCGGCCTTAGTTTTATTACTACAGCTACTACTCAGTATTCAGTGCTAGTGTATTGCTGTTGTTTTCTCTTTCTTTTTTCTTTTCAAGTCCCTGCTGCTGATGGGAGTAAAATCAGAAAAGAGAAAGAAAAAATTGTAAATAAATCCAAGAATTGATAATGAACCCTTAAGGGGAAAAAGCAAGTCTATCAGAGGTTGGATTCCACTTCAATTTATAGAGATTTCCTTACACAATCCGTCGAGATGCGAAGGAAAGCTCCTCCCAAGCTGTCTGTGGCTATGCCACCACCCAATGAGTAAATTATTCTATTATTTCTGATTTCATGATTAAAAAAAGTGAATCACGGATCCATTTTATTTTCAGGACTTCTGCCGTGACGATCCCAAGAGATCTGGACTCTCGTACCACCATTACCATTGGGGATGAGACGTTTGATATTGAGGCAGATGATTTGGAAGGGATTGGCGTTCTGGGGCGAGGGGCGTATGGAGTTGTGGAGAGAATGAGACATCGACAAACTGGGACCATTCTCGCTGTTAAAGTAAGTATTTTTAATCTCCAAAATCACTCCACTCCTTCCTAGGACAACTTTTTCATTAGAATCTATAATTAATTCCTTACTATTCATGATGCTAAAGATGTGTTAATACTTTATTCTGGATCATGATGAATGTGCCCTAAGAACAGTCTTGATTTCCCTTCCCTTAGCGTATAACAGTGACCGTGAATCGAGTAGAAACAAAGAGATTACTAATGGATTTAGACATATCAATGAGAACAGCGGATTGTCCTTATACAGTTCATTTCTACGGTGCAATGTTTCGTGAAGGGGACGTTTGGATATGCATGGAAGTAATGGATACATCCGTGGATAACTTTTATATCAAAGCATTCAGAGGCTCTGAAAACCCTGTAGCAATCCCTGAGGATGTTTTAGGCAAAATTGCTTCTTCTGTCATTCAAGCTCTTCACTACCTTCATTCGCGTCTTTCCGTGATACATCGCGATGTGAAGCCCTCAAATATTCTAATCTCTAGGAACGGTGATGTTAAGATGTGCGATTTTGGTATTTCTGGTTATTTGCACAACTCTCTGGCAAAAACCATTGACGCAGGCTGTAAGCCATATATGGCACCGGAAAGGATCGATCCCACGGGTAATTTATCTAACTATGATGTAAGATCCGATGTATGGAGCTTTGGAATCTCCATGATTGAAATATCCACGGGTAAATTCCCTTACCAAACTTGGTCATCTCCTTTTGACCAATTAAAGCAAGTTGTGCACGATCCTCCACCCACTCTCCCACCTAATATGTTTTCTTCCAGCTATGAGGATTTCATCAAAAAAACGTGAGATCACGAATAAAATCCCTTATTCAGTAAAATATATTCCTCTCCACTTTTCAGATTGTACAAAGAGGTGGAACGTCGTAGTAATTACACTGAACTTATGGATCATCCATTCCTCAAGGAACACATGAAACTAAATAAGAATATATCCGAATTTGTTTGTGAAGTTTTAAATAAACCCTAATGACTTTTAATTAATTATTTCCTTACCAGAAAATTTGGTATTCGTAAGAATCTTTTTGCTTCTGTTTAAGATTTTTTTTCTTTTCCTAGTTAATATTAACTTATGATATATATATATTTACATCATTATGTAATTATTGATAAACGCGCATAATTCTGAAAGACTCGAAAAGAACTTAATAAATGTGAGCATAATTCATATCTAATATAAATACTATATTGTCATATGAGTTGTATTTTTTTTGTTGTTGTGTTTATTAAATCAATTTAATTCGTGTAACATAATAATATAAAAATGATTTTAAAATAATATTAATCCATCTCTTGATTTCACATATATATTTATTGAGTAGTAGAGGTTATTTTTTTGAGCTAATGGATTCTTCAATGCTTATGTTCTTTTTTAGAGAGAAACATGTATTCCCCACCCCCCTTAGTATTCGCGCACATTCAAATTCCTGAACATAGGGGAAAATCTTAAAGTTAAAGTTCACTGGTGAATGAAACAAAGAATTACGTATTTACGTATCCACAGATGTAGTACATATATTTATATTTTTATAAAACCTTAGTGCATCTTTCTTGGCTAAATATATTTTTCAATTGAATTTGATTACTGAACGAAGATTAAGCTTTGTTAGAATGATCCTAATATCCTTGTGTATTTTACTATTACCAGCAGCCAATATGGCTCTGAGATTCACTCATGATCCTATTCAAATGGATAAAGGAGTCATGGAAATTGGAACAAAAACCAAGCTAACATGTAATTATGTTAGATTTCGTACTGAGTCTATTCGTCATATTGCTTGGAGGTTTGAATATAACGGAGTCGCTGGAAAGTTTTATGATTATCATGTCGCCACGGGGGCTAAAAATCCGACTAGTTATTCATTTATTACCATTCCGGAGGATGGAGAAATCAATGAAAAAGAAATAGAAATTATTCTAAATGATTTCCGTGCCCCAGAAATAAAAATCACATGTGAAGTAGACGGTGAGTAGATTTATATGAATGCGTTTATTTGATTGTAAATCTTTTTTTATCGTAACATTGAAATAGCATTGCGAGATAATGGCTATGGTAAACTTCATCACAGCACCAAGGAGGCTCATGAAGTTGTTACTGTTGTAGACACTGCTGATTGGTCCATTAAAATATCCCCGGAACCTGAACACAAAAGACGAATTGAGAGAAATGACGAATCTCTTTCATTCAAGTGTATCTCCAAGGGAGCTCGTCCTCCTCCAGCTTTAAGCTTTTCTATCAAGGGTCAAAACTTGTCAGAATTCGAAGAGTTGGCCGTTGTTCGTCATAGTTACGAATCTCAGGATGAGATTGTCGTTGAGGGACAATTAAATAAACTTACACCAGATTTATTTGAAAATGGAAATCTGCGGCTTGTCATTAAATGCTATGCTAAGTACGGTGATAGCGTGTTGGGGAAATCAGAGTTGGAAATGATCCGTGCAAACTACATGGATGAGTCTAATGAACAACCGAGCTATCAGCGCAGAGGTAAAGATGCTGCTTATGATGAAGATAAAGTATTAGAAAAAAGATTTCTAGATGTAAGTGACCCTGCTCGGAGTGTACATCCTACCATGTCTTATGATAGTTTTGATGGATATGCTATCTTGATTGCAGATAATTTGATTCCTGATAATGACTATGTAACACCTCATGTGACTCTTCTTGGAGAGTTACCTCCAAGAGTAAAGAACTCTTTAGCAGAAAGGCTCTACGGAAGACTTAACAATTTAAGCCCTGAAAAAATTATGTTAAAAGTGGAGCCTGCTAAGATACTGAACATGCTTGGTACCATGGGCTATAGAGTTGTTTCCTCGACAACTTCTCTATCAAACACATCCAATAAGCTCATTTGGACATTAGAGAGAAGAAAACCTGGAAATGGTTATGTTCGGAGTGATTTGTAGCACGCTGAATTAAAGTATTCCTAATCATAAATTAAATATTTAATACATTATTATGGTGTGTTTTTTTTTTTTTTTTTGTTATACCTCATTATTGAAAAATAAAACAATGATAAAAAATGTACTTAAAATAATTTACTCCTAAAGTAATATACATGTATTTCCATAATAAAATAAATTCAACTAAATACATATACTATTCTTACAAATTATTCTCATGATAAATGCGACATCACATCACAAAATTGGCATCTGAGGGTGGAAGGAGATTGATTTTTAATTTGACTTCTTGCTCCAAGTTAGCTTTCTTCGCTCTTGTGTGCCATACCTGTATTTTTTTATGAGACTTTGGTTCCAAATGTGAAATATCTGGTATGAGATGCTTTATAAATTCTGACTCTAACTGTCCTATTTTCACTCTATAGCTAAATTTAGCTCGTGGTTTTCTTAGCAGCAATTGCAAATTTACAGCGAACCCTGCCATATCCGTTGCAAATGCTCGATAAGGAGACCAAGCGACATCCCATCCAACAACCTTCCCATTATCTACTCGTGGTTTTTCCACAAGAAGTCCTCCAACAAGTGCAACCGGCCATACAGAAACGGTTTTAGTATCTCTCATTGTAGAAAAAAGTTCAAGAGAGTATGTGTTGTCATCATCTCCAAAGTAGACAACACCTTTAAGGTCCTCTTGATTATTTTTAGCAAACAGATTTCTTAGATATTGAATGCCTTCATTTCGTTGTATAACTCCTCTTGGTTTACTCCAATGAGGATCCATATCTTTTAACTTTGCTTGCTCAGGTGTTAGAACATACAATTGAGTATAAGATACTCCACAATTATTAAGAAAATTTGTCACCAATGTGGTGGGTATCTTAGCATCCTCAACAAGAATCCAGTGTAAATTAGGCACTAATAGAAAGGTGTGACATAGACGTGTTAATTCCGCAAGCTGTTCAGGTCTTCCATAAGTCGGAGTAATTACGTAAATAGTGGGTATATCTGGATCATTTAGATTTACATTAACACCAGCATTGGCTAATTTCTTTCGTAGATACCCAATATGGGCTTGAAGTAACAGCATTTCATCTTGATAGAGTCTTAGTGATTTGAACTTTCCACCTGTAGACCATTCAGTGCTATTGAAGTGTATGCTTTCCCAAAATATTGAGATGGTGAAAAGTAATAAGGCAATGACCAATATCGTCTTCCTATGACGGATTTGAAAGAACCGAAGTCGTGAATAGCATTTGAAATAATTTACAAAGTTCAAAAACGTGTTGTTGTTATTCATCTGGAAAAAAAACATATCCAAAGTTTTAATTTTGTAAAAAAAACTATGGGCGATAAATAACTATTTAGCAACTTTATTCAAAAAGCAATAGCTTTGGAACTAAATCATAACATATTTTTAACAATATAAGGATATTTGAACTCCCAGTATCATCAAGCATTACTAGATAAGCTTGATATTTTTAGTAATATCAATATATTCAATTTTTTAACAATTTGATAAACATATTATTTAAAAAGAAGAAGACTAGGATACTCTGTTCTGTAAGATGAAGGGATTGCCTAAATCAGGAAGCCAACTAATTACTTTTTTAACTGAATGATAGGAACAACAATACAAATAGCCTTTTGAGACTTCAAAACGCCTATGCTCCAAAAAATCATTCCAATGAGTATCTTCACATAGGTCAGGACATACCGTTTCAATCTGTTCAAGGAACGGATTATTAGATCCTATAAAAACAATTGCCTCCTCCCTCCTTGGATTAAACAGTATTTTCCAAATTAATTTAGGGACCGGAATAAGTTCATCTTCCCCTAAGTAAATTGGAATCTTTACACCATTTTTATTGGGTAATTTTAATACTCCATATGTTCCAGTATACACGACGAAATCCTCGGATAATAAACTAACATAAAGTCTAATAGACCCCTCAAGGACCTTCCAATTACCATTATTGATAGATTGCCACATTGGGGCGACATTTATATAGTGATACGTAGCATCAGCAAGAGAGTTATGAATCAAATCAAAATCTCCATCAGGAGTTAAATGTCCTCTTGCTAAATAAAATGATCTTCGTATAGAAAAAAAATCATTTTGAGCTCCAAATATTTTAATAAATTTATCTTTTTGAGTTCGAAGTTTGTACGATGTTGAGGCTGAGCTCTTAGTGAAAAATTGGGAGCCCTCTTTAAAATATGAGGGACGAGAGTCATCCTTCTCAAAAGTCCCAAAAGATGAAAGAGAACCTTGAATGGTATGATTGGAAAACCATGTGGTTTCATCCGCTATATTATGGCATACAGAAAGTTGAGTAGTAAAATTTGTATCTGAGGTCCATCCAATATCAATCATTACATTGGAATAGGATATAGGGCCACATGGCTGAAGACGTGTCTTTGTACTTTCACGAATTTTTCTTGTACATGTCAAAGTTTTCCAAGATGTATCGTTAGGCGATAATTCTATCCTTTTTTCCTCTCCACTTTCAGGATCGATATAATCATGGATAACAAGAGTTGTAGTCGAATTTTTATTGTTATTATTATCTGCTATTGGGTTACATTTGGTTGAGACCCGAGTTTCACGTTGTTTATTGAATCGAAGTGCCCCTCCAGGACAACCTGTAAAACATGAGATCAGTATAATTATCATCATTAACATTTAGATGCAAACAAAGTAAAAAAAATACATCCCTATAATGAATTCTTCTCCATTGATAGGAGTTTCCATGAGTAATAGCCCATTGTCGGATCTAAATTGAATAGGAGGATATCTGACATATTTTTGAAGCTGTAGAGGGCAACCCAAATCAATTTTAGGTCTAGGAGTTTTGTATTTTAAACTCTCTTTATCACAAGAGGATCGAGTCTTTCGGCTCTCTCCTAAAATAAGGAAATGAAGAATTAAAACCTCTAAAACGAGGAATCGTGGCCAAAGAACTCGAACAAGTAACATGATTTAATGAAATAGATTTCACTGACTGACATCAATTTTGGATTAAGAAAACAAATTGCATCTTCACAACAAGTAGTATATACTTCAGTGCAAATAATAAGTACGAATTCAAATAAATTAAAGCAATAGTATCTTTAAGTTTTTTTTTTGTTTTTTTTTGTTCTGTTCAGCCCACACTTCTGTCATTTTTACCCCTCCTCTCGACTCATTTTTTTTATTGCATTGCATAGCATAGCTAGCAGTGAAACTGTTAAGGAACGGGGCGAGGAAAGCCATTAGTTCATTTAATCCCTCAATTATAATGAAATTACCAACCAATTTGAAGCTCATTATCCAATAATCATAAATGTCTAATTAATAAGTACCTTGGGATAAATTTACAAATCATTTGAAAAAAAATCCCTAGAAAGTTTTTATAACCAAATAATATAAATATGATTAAATTCTGTTTAAAAAAAATGAATTGTCATCTTTAAACTTATATTGTCAATAATGTTAATTTTGTAATACATTTCATAATAGCATGAATAAATATATATGAACGTGTGATGACGAACGTATGTATTTGAATCAAAGAATATAATTGTTGTACAATGCTGAATAAATAAACTATTAAGCTATAGCCTATAATAGTATATTACTACTATTATTTTTATACTGAATGTCTCTTATTTATTACAACACCAAACCACTAAATGACAAATAGCTGCACTACACTCCTTTTCTTTGTATTTGGTTTACATTTGATGTAATATACGTGTATATATATTTTTGATTAGAGTTAATCCGTGCCACGTCGTCAAATCATCTAATTAGGATCAAACTACTTGAGTTTCAGTATGCATACAAGATGAACATCTCTTTTGAAATGTGCAACATTTCAAAAAGAATCAAATAATAATTAATTATCATTTTAAATCATTCATGTTGAAGATGCGTATTGATAATAGCATATTCAACGAGTAGGACCGAAGGTCCAAGGAATCTATCTCAACCCCATGGAATCAAACCAAGAATAAATGATTAAAGAAGAGAGTCAGCCAACATATGGAATATTTCCTTTCTTTTTTTTTTTCTTATAAGAAGCTAAGAGAGAAGAAGAAGACTATTCACGGCTGCCCTTCTTCTTTATAGAACGGCAATCCTTTTCTTCATTTGTCCAAAATTGGGATTGACATTTAATATATTATAAATTATAATCTAGCTATACGTACGTAGGATTTATAATCAAATATATATAATCTATGACTTTGTAGAGTACTTTGATTCAAAAGAATATTATTTATAATTTAAAGAGTAAGCATTTTGCAAGATATTTAAGCGCTAACTAGTGAGAGCCGCTCATCATCAATGACTAATTTGATAATCAATTACATGAATAACACTAATGTGAGAAGTAACGCTCAAACCTAAATGGAAAAGGAGATAAATGGATTTTTGTAGTTATGTTTTGTTTTGTTTTTTACCTTATAAATTGAACAATAGGAATATTAAAATACTAAATGTCAGCTCTAATAGATCAAATTTCAATAAAAACGCAATATATACATAATAATTTAAAGACTATACTTTAATTTGAATCCCTTATTTACTCATTTGATAATATTAAGGATGAATACTCCTAATATTGGAGCCCTCAATAGACTAATTGAAAAATGTGTCAAATAGAAATGAAAGATCATGAGTTGACTAATAATGTTATGAAATAAGAGCTAATACTGCTTTAATGTTCATTTCACACGTATATATGTATAATAAGAAGTGAATATTGTACAAGTGGTAAGAGTAATCCACGTGACTGGAATCTTTCATCAATAAAGTTCTCTTTTTTCTCTCTAGCTAGCTCCCCCTCAGCTACTTTCTGTTTCTTGTTCTTGAGTAATATAGGTTTGAAAGAAGAAAAAAAAAGTGAGTGAGATTTGATTCTCTTAATTCTTCTTCTGTGCAATTCCCTTTATACTTTATTGTAGTTGTATTAATAGAATATTATAGAAGTGAGGTAGAGAGAGAAACAAAAGATTGTTGAAAAATTATTTAGGATCCAAGAGAATTAAAATTGCCTAGAAGATAAGGGGAAGAAATGCAAGGAGGGATTGAGGTACGTCAAGTAGTTTGGTCAGAAGAGATCTGTCGTTGCTCCGTATCTTTTTTAATAGTAGTAATTAATACTTGATCAGCATTAATCCATCATTGAGCGCGGGATGGGATCTACGAGTGAAGCCACGTTGTCGTCATCCAGTTCAGGATTTGATAGTACTTTTGCATCCTCGTCCATGAGTGGTTCAACTACTACAACCACTTCTGAGTCCCCTGGAGTCTTAGATCTCCATAATAATGGAACTGGAATATTCCCGGAACTCAACAGTTCCTTTCTTCAGAAATTATCAGGACAAGGAACTGCTGGAATCTGCGCATGGGCTGCTACTTTAATCACTTGTCACCAAGTACTGCATACTCCCCTTTTATTTCATAGTATTTCATTCATTTTAAGTCCTTCATCATTGAGGATTCAAAAAAAAAAAAAAAAAAAAAGAAATGTCCTTCAATTCAAGGATATTCTAAAGCCTTATTATTTTGCCTTCCCTTTCAGATCTATCAGTATCTTCGTTGGTATACAAATCCTGCAGAACAAAGATGGATCGTGCGGATATTGTTTTTCGTCCCCATTTATGCCTTGGAGTCATGGTTGAGTCTTTTATTTTTGAATAACGATTATTATTACGTTTACTTCAATGCTTTTCGGGATTGTTATGAAGGTAGAGTCGCCATGAGTCGAGGATGTATAGATTTAATTTTTACCTCTAAATCTCTCTTTTAGCCTTTGTAATATATAATTTCTTGGCGTTATGTTATGAGTATCTGGGTGGAGAAGGGAACATAATGTCGGAAATCCGTGGGAAGCCTATTAAATCGAGTTGCATTTATGGAACCTGTTGTTTGGCAGGACACTCGTACAATATAGGATTTCTACGCTTTTGCAAACAAGCTACATTGCAGTTTTGTGTCATAAAACCCGTCATGGCCTTTATTATAATTTGGCTACAGAGCAAAGGGCACTATGCGGATGGAGATTGGGAGTAAGTGTTTTTAAATGTCAATGATCCCTCTCAGTGTTAATAATTAATTATTTTTTACAGCACTAAAAAAGGATATCTTTACATAACCTTAATTTACAACTTTTCGGTTTCACTTGCTCTCTACGCTCTTTTCTTGTTTTACTTTGCCACCAAAGAATTGTTGCGTCCATTTGATCCAGTCTTAAAGTTTTTCACGATCAAGTCCGTCATTTTTCTGTCTTTTTGGCAAGGTAAAAGTTAAACTCGTTTGCCTCATATTGTCATTTGAAGATCACACTTTTTTTTTTTTTTTCATTCAATTTTGCAGGTGTTTTATTAGCTATTTTGGAAAACATGGATTGTATCCCTCCTTTAAACAATGGAGAGGATGAGAAATTACAGATCGGTACTGTGTCTGCTGGATATCAAAACTTTTTTATCTGTATAGAGATGTTGTGTGCTGCTATTGCTCTTCGCTATGCGTTCCCGATATCAGTGTATCTTGGCGATGGTTGTGTATCTGGAGATGGAGTAGGAAGAACTGTGACCATGCAAAGCATATCATCTTCTTTGAAGGTAAAATTATTTGAGGAATTTTTGAATTATAAAGCTGCCAAAACGTTAAATAATTAAAAAGAAACACAGCTCTCCCACTTTCAAAGTATGTGCGTGGAGCCTGATAAGTGATATGTACATATTGGAGCAGTAATTTCCAACCTTTTCATCACTACAGAGCCCCTAGACGTAATTTAACTTTTTGGTGACCTTTTTTCGCCTAATTGTATCTTTGGTTTTTTAAAAACCAATTCAAGAATAAGTTTATAATATATCTTAAATATAACCAAAATTGATATGGTACAAAATGTCACCTTTTTTCATCTTTTAAATGTTAGTACTTTGCAAAAATTGCTTGAGGAGCCTGAAATTTTGTAAATAGTATCTTAATTTTGCATTTTGTTTAAAAATTATCCCAAAGCGGGATACTGCAATAGCAGTTAACCTCTACAGTTCATGAACCACTATTGGGTGAGGGCTCAAAAATTAGAATCCTCTTATAGGTTGTCTAGCCTCAGGTCTAAAAGTCTGACAAATTTGTAATTGGCGTCATTCGAAAGAGCTGACAAAAAGATACAATTTGATGTTTTTGTAATAAAAAATGTACAAGAAACGAGCAAAACAGCAAAGGGTGTACGATCTCCTCTGCGCACTAGTCGATCTACGACAAGAAATCGTCACAGTAGATGCTGTTCTAAACTGGAGAATTGATCGCTTTTTGGCTGAATCAAGAGCTCAGGTCATTGTCCTCGGTGTCGTGGCGTTCGAGGGCAGCTAGATGCCTCCCTAATTCTTCAAAGCCTACGAGAAAGTCAACATGGACGTCTACTGAAGAGCACGTTCCTCAGGGGCATCTATGTGTTTACCCAAGACGGCGCCCGGCATACAGGTCCAAGAAGGTGCAGTATCTGGCCGGCAAACTTCTGGACTTTGTCCTCACACGACGTGAACCCCCTGGACTTCGCTGTTTGGTTCGTCTTGGAGGGCAAGACGAACAAGACTTTTCACCCAAATGTTGATACCTTAAAGGCCGTGATCACGGAGGAGTGGAACAACTTGTACTCGGACTTCATCAAGGCCAGCTGTGCTTCTGTTCGTCCCCGTATTGAAGCCATAATTGAGAATGGAGGGAGAAAAAAGTGTAGAAGAAAATTGAATTACGTACTTTTGCTTCAAAAATTTGCCATAAAAAAGGCACAAAATAAAAAAATGTAAAGTGACAACGACTTTTAAAATTTTCT
The DNA here is from genome assembly GCF_016086655.4 of Lepeophtheirus salmonis. Taxonomy (NCBI): domain Eukaryota; kingdom Metazoa; phylum Arthropoda; class Copepoda; order Siphonostomatoida; family Caligidae; genus Lepeophtheirus; species Lepeophtheirus salmonis. The sequence goes on along the minus strand of NC_052131.2, from coordinate 8,407,308 downwards.
CATTTTTGAGTCCTCACCCTGCATGTCTATACATAATATTTAATGCTGGGTCATGACTATGATTTTTCTTTTGGTTTATTTTTTGACAGAATGTTAGACAAAAATAAATTTTTAGATGAAGTTTATGTAGGAAAAAAATTAATTTCCGTTTTTAAAATGTATTTTTAATTTTGACAAAATCCGCCATTTTTTATGCAAGATATTAAAAATTTGCCAAACAAATTTTAGTCAGGGGGAGATGCACTACCTCTCACCTCCTCGTAGTCACGAGTCTCATTAATCTCTTCATAATCTGTAATTTATTGTATCCCCCAAAATCATTTAACAGGCAGCTGATGTTAAGAAAGGTTTTAATTCAGTAGTACCATAAGTTTCGCTCCTGCATTCTCATTGCGCTCCACAAAAATTCCTTGCTTTATAATAAATAAATCATTATTGATGAAAAGAGAATTGATTTTTTAAATGCAATTTTATCTACGTGCAGAATGCTAATATATTTAATATTCATTTAGGAAACCATGAATCCGAGGGATATTATGACTGACGCAATTCATAATTTTCATCCACAATATCAACAATATACTCAGTATAGCTCAGGTATTTATTAGGTCTTATTACTACTTATATATCATTCATTTGTGTTGATTTGAGCTACTCTTACTTAGTTATTATTAGTATTTAATTTGATGAAATAACGATTGTAGTTTCATTTCCCAACTATTAATTACCATTATTTAATTAATTATTGACGTAGAATTATTTTTGTATGTATGTAGTAGCACATTTGGGAGTAGCAGGTTATCTGCTGTAGGTTGCACTCTTCAGACATTGTTCCTCGCACGCATTTGAAACTCATATATTGAGATTTAGTCCTCTGTCTTAAAAAAGACAGTAATATGTAACTCGTCAATCACATAATTTGAGGATTTTTTTATTTTTTTTTGCACATAGATTTATAAAAAAAAGAACGTTTGCCAATTTTTATTATGCTAAGATATGAGCACCCTATGTATTCATGTTCTATTTCCTTGTTAAACCATAATTGTCGTAGTTGATAAAAAGTTGCTGGAAATGATAATTTTTTAGGAGGATAATCTCTATTTTGTCCATTTATTAATTATATTTAATTTAATTTGTGCCAAGAGTTTCGTGAAGGATAACTAATTCAATACAAATTTAGGGTAAATGAATCCTTTTTTTTTTTTTTTTTTTTTTTTTTTTTTTTTGAAAAACTAATTTCTTGACTTCTATCTTTTTAAAATATGAAGCATTGTTCTACACCTATTTGTAGAAATGTGTAAATGGGTCAAATCATACAAATAATGTTTGAAAAGTTCAATTTCCTGCTTATAAATTCATATTTTTTGACTGCTCCCTAATTAGTACATACATACATATTCCTTTTCTTCCTTTCAAATTTAAAGTTAGAGTATTCTGAATATTTTTGCTATTATATCAAGTTGAGTGTTACGTATGTCGATTCAAGGAATACTCAATACATGAAACAATCACTCTTTTTCCCTTCCTTTTTTTTTTTTTTTTTTTTTTTTGACACACTGAAAGCTATTTTTGTCTATTAGTAGAATAGTTATGAAATAGCGGGAAGGATGGCTTCCGGACGGTGGTGTAAGTTTAGCCTCCCCTTTTTCAACATTACATTTTTTTATTTTTTTTTAAATGTAGTTTTCAAATGATACAAAAATTATGGTTTTATCCCATCTAGTTCGTTCGTTATAAGCCTAAAAAGATTTCCCCAATTTATCTGGACTACCCTGTATATTACCTCAATAGGTATTTCTAAAGATACTCAAAGTAAAGAGACAAACGTGTAAGGGGGGGGGGTGATTATCACCTTGAAATCAAAAAGGATAAATTGACTAAAACGCTACCTTTTGACTCTCCTTATTGTTTGGAAGGGGATTTTTGTAGAGATACATAGCAGTTTTATTGTCCTTGTGCTTTACTGGAGTCCCATTCATAGTCATTTTTTGATCGAGGGTGTGTGAATGAGTAAACATAGTTTATATAAATGAAGTTTTTTTTTGGTTTCATTATGATTTCAAGCGTCTTGTCTCCTCTTTGAGTATCTTTATGTATTTCCATAGACACACATATGTTTCTCTATGTGTATTTTAAACAAATATACCACTGAGAAGGCATGGGGAGGCTTATATCTACACTAACTACTAAGGGTGAGAAAAAGAGCGTATTTTCTATAAATATAGTATTTGCTTATTCATAGTATTCGACTATAATATATATAGAGAGAGATAGATATGAATATTGGCTAAATTGTGGTTAGTGTAAATTAAAAAAAATATATATTAAGTTGGTAAGTGCAAAATAATAAGTGATAATAATACTCTTATTAATTATTCCTCTCTGTTTTGATCAAAGGTATTAGCGAGCATAGAGGACTATAGTTAATAGTAATCTCTAGGCCTGTGAACATTTTCTAAATCCTTGTGGGTGTAAATAAATAAAAAAGTATATATTGGTAACTTTGATAGACGAAATAACTGCTGACAGAGATCATTGTAAAAAATAAAAAAAATCTCATATCACGTTAATACATTTAAATTTTCGAAATAGAGAGAAATCATTAATAAAAGCACTAATATTTGGCAGGTTATATATTTTTTTAAATATTTGCTTACGTGGATTTCGATCACGACCATTTTCGCATCCCTAGTGATCTATGTCAGTAAATATGTCGTCTCTCAAAGTTGGCATATTTTTTATGACATTCTCTCAGGCGGTGTTTTGGAACTCACGGCAATTTAGCCAATATTCACTAATTATAGTAGATATATCCATTTAGTAAATTTAGGGTATGTAATAGCAAATTTAGGATGGAATAATCCAACTTATTTATTTAAATTTGCATCTGATTACTATTTATCCAAAAGATTTGCATGCTTTCATGACCACTCTTTTCCTGTAGTCTCACTAAGTCTGAAGTGAATCACACTGTCACACTCACGCTCTTCATACACCAACTACGTACTACATTACCAAAAGTGTTGTACAACTCAGATTTGGTGGAATTTTGATATTACCTTTTCTTTATTTGTTTTTTTATGTGTAGATAATAAGAGATTTCAACAGCAACAGCCACCACCACCATCACAACAGTCACAGCAACTTCGTTCTAATGGTAATAAAAGCAACAGTAATCCTGGTGTTGTTCTAAAGCCTACACATAGAGAATTCGAAAGCAAGTATTTTTCATTAACTCATTATTAACATGAGAAAAAAAAATATGATCTTTGAGGCATCACAAGTGTCGCGCTAAATAGTTATGAGAACAAGAATCATTCTTTTGGAGCACAGTACACAATACGATATCTCTTTCATTGGTTGATGGAATTACATACATTTCTTATGACTTTATAATCTCTCATTACTAAATGTCTTACAAGCTCTTTCTCTCTTCTTCCTTCTTCTTTCTACTTTACCACATATGTTACGTTCAAGTTGGGGTGTTGACCAAATTTTAACTTGTACAACTGTAAATACATTGTACAAGTTGCAATTTCAAAAAGGGGATGAATATTTAATTTTTAGTAGCTTTTTTCTAGATCGTGGACGGAAATGTTCTATTCTAAAAAAAGGTTGCAAATAAAAAAAAGTATTTTCTAAAAAAAACCTACTATTATTGGGTGTCGATTTGGAAATCTTATACTTTTTGAGACTGTTGCAAGTTTGGACTAGACTAGTCTCTTTCTACAAAAAAAAACAACGAATTTATTTTTGAATTTTACTGTACGAAAGATCCTAAATTAATCCTTAGTAGGTCCTTAGTACTTTAGCACAGTTTTTTACCCTTCGCTCTGTAGCATAAATCGTTAAAAACTCTTCAATATATGCATTTATCTAATGAATTACATAAAGGAAGCTTATACTGAGAAATATATTTTTTCCTTCTCAGGAATTTCTCTTAGTTGTAAAACCCCAAGATTTCCTAGGAGAAATACATTCCCTAGTGCTTACTTTTTCAAATCCCAACTTTTACACAACATATTAATATATATATATATATATGTTGTTTGTCAACACAAAAGTAAACTAAAATTATTTTTCTTAAAATTAAGTGTGGATTACACTTGTATTCTTCAGAAAATTATTCTCCTTAATTTATATCAACAAATAATTCTTATTAAGCCTTTGGGTTTGCCGCAAATTGCACTTTAGTAAAATTTGTTTTTATGTTGACACACCACGTATATATATTGTGTTAGTCAATTAGTTGATTAATACAATTATTGAGGAAGGGAAGAATACAAATAAAAACTAGGAGGACTGCAAATCTAAGAAAAATGTTTGGAATTATTATTATTTTTATTTTTGCATGACCTGTTCAATTCTCTATTCACAATTATTTTAGGTATATTGAGTGGGCGTTGACATTTATTGCTGTAATACCCTTACCTATATACATATATATAATTTAATCAACTTGGTATAAAAATAATACCTAATTCCTTAAGAGGTTGTATTTTGCATGAATTATTATTATATTATTATTTGTCTGTGTGGCCTTCTTTTCTCTCCCTTCAGCACGGATCGCCTTCACATTTTTTCTTACTTTCAGCAGCTATAAACATCAATAATCGCTTCAACTCTCCTACTCATTATTCATCTGGTTTTTATGGCCTTGAAGAAATGCAAAAATATAATCAACAAGAGCAATTAAATGTTAATAATGCTCAGGGTTAGATTTATTTTTAATTTTTTTACAAAAAATAATTAATGAGACTCATTCAAATAAATTTTTATCTACGCGCATTGCTTCTAAAATATCTATATTGGGATGTCCAGTTTTCGAGTTAGTATTTTTCACTCCTTACACATAGAGCTTTTCTGCTGGGGACAGTAAAAAAATGGAATTTAAACGATATGTTTGAGGCCTCTTGGGCCATTTAACCCTTACATGATTTTTGTCGCACATATACAACATACCAAAATAATAGCTTTTTATAAAATATTTAACTAAAATGTATAAAATTGCAACTTTTTTTTACATTTGAAACCTGGGGCGTACACAGGGGGTAGGCTAGACGGGCTGAAGTGCCCTCAAATTAAGGAGTTTTCTCTTTTTACTAGAAAATTAAATATTTGATTTTTTTGTTTTTACAAAAAAAAAATATTTAAATTAGTTTTTAAAAAAATATAATATAATTTTTTCCTAAAAAAATAAATTATTGTGAATAGCTATAGATTTTTCAAATTTTTCTCCAAAAAATTTAATATTTGAGATATAACTTTTCAAAAAAAATTTGTTAACACTTGTGGATTTTTGATTTTTTTTTTTTTTTTTTTTTAGATTTAATTAAATTTTTCAAATCTTCTTCAAAAAGATTCTAATTTTCGATATTGTTGGAAAAAAAATTACAAAAAAATATATATAAATATTCCGTGGACGCCCCTGGAAACAACTCTGTTGTTAAGTGTGAGTAGATATTAATATGATTTTGCATCATAAAACACGCTAAGTAGGTAATTTGAAGAAGAAGAAAAATACAAAAATCTTTTTTTCTCTCTTATATTACTTTAAAACGTTTTTCACCTTTATTTTCAGGTCAAGAAATACATATATAACATTTAAGGGTTAAGTGATGCCTATAATATTTCAAACTCATTTCTTTTTAGTTTATTAAAGTGGTTTTTAATTATTTTAAACATACAAATGTGAATTTAGAATGAAGTTAGGAATAAAATTGTACTTTTGGATCAAAATGGGTCATTCTTAGGCCTCTTGTACTGTCCCAAACCTTATGTTATAAGTAAGAAATTGTATGTTTTATATTTATTTGTATTCGGTTTATGAGTTAAAAATATTGTGCTTCTTGGTTATAATTATTTAAGGGGCCTAAGATGTGCTCAATGATTAGCGGTTTCCTTTTTTTATCAAACATAACATATCAATGGCGTCCGCAGGATTATATGTATATATATTTTTTTTTTTGGGGGGGGCGTTTTTAAAAAAAAAAAAATTAAAGTTTTTGGCAAAATCCAAAGCTGTTTATAAAAAATAAATTTTTATGATAATCAATTCATAATATTAAATTTTTTGGGACAAAACTTCAAAAATCAACAGCTGTTCCCTTAACAATATTTTTTTTGTGAAAAAAATTCAAATATTACATTTTTGGTAAGAAAAAAAATCGATATTACATTTTTGGGGAAAATTTCAAAACTTAAATTTTCTAGTAAAAATTATTTAATTTTGGGGATTGGTCTACAGCCCACCCTCTGTAGACACACCATGTACATCAAAATTTGACCCTAGTCGAAGTGATAGTCCTTGAATAATAATGAAAAAAGGAGGAACATTATCTGGCGTTATGTTGAATAAAACAGGGAAACTGCAAAGCTAGTTTTTTTTATTGTTCCCAGCAAGGTTAATAGAAATACAAGGTTATACCATAGCGCATGTACGACTGATGTTTCCACCACGCTTTTAATATTGACGTCATAGTGGATGAGTGGTGGCGTAATTTATCAAAATCTATTTTCCCTGCCCAGCAGCCGGCACGACACATTAAATTGAAAATTCTAGCATTAGTTATGTCATAGACTATGAGTGGTTGCGTGTTTTGTCAAAATCTCCCTGTCTTATCCAGCAGTCGGTACAATACATCAGATTGAAAATTCTAGCAAACCCGATTACATGATGGTCTAACCTTGTATTTCTATTAACCTTTGTTCCCAGTAGAAAAGATCTTTGTAGAGGGGGAGAAAAATATTGACCAGAAAACGGGAGAGTCATTAAGGTTAGGCTGGTGTCCAACAAGTTCTTATATTTTGACTAACCGTTTTATGGTGCTGTGTATGAACACATCGGTACAACTGGATTTAAATATATTAACATTTACCTCAGGGGCCTCCACAGGGGGTGGGCTGGAGGAGCTGTAGCCCCTTCTCAAATTAAGGAATTATTTTTTTACAATACTTTTTTTGTCATTCGGACAAATTATGCAGCAGAGAAAAAAATTTAATATTTGAAATTTTGTAACTTTTTTCAAAGGAATTCCTCCCTCCCCCAATTAAAAAATCACATTTTTGGGTTTTTGAATGTCCCCAAGAAATGTTTCCCAAAGAATGGTATAAATATATTATTTAACCATTGTATCCAAATCTAAAAAATACATTAAGCAAAATAAGTTCAATAACACAAAAATGTGATTTTGATAGTTGTTTTTTTTGGACCAGTTTTTAAAAAATGTATGGTCTCAAAGTAAATATTAATATATTTGAATGAAATTAGACAGATCTGTTCATGAGGTCTTTAAGCTAGTTTAGAAAAAGTCGGTGCATCAGCCTGACCCTAATGTGTAAAACAGTCGTGTTTGACAGTATTTTTATCCCATTAGGTTTTTTTATAAAGCTTCAACTCTAGTATAAATAAGAAGAAGGCTCATACCAGCATTTTACTGATTAGCTTTTTATCAGATAATAATACACTGATAATTAATTATAAAAACAATAAAAATCTTAAATAGTAATTAAAATTATTCAAGTTTTGATAATAAAGAGTACATTTGATTGTATATTTAATCAAGGACACTACATTAAGGTCCGGTTTTACCATGAGCGGGGTTTAAAACACAGATAAATTTACGTGCCCTTTTCTTCATTTATTTTCTAAATTTGAATTTAGTTTCTAATTTTTAAGAAATATTTTAGTAATTTTTGTATGTTGAATTGCGGAATTTAGACAGGGCCGGTTTACAAAATTTGTGACCCTTTTTTATTGATCGAAAGAAATCAATTTATTTATTTTTAAAACTTGGTAAATACTTTTAAGTTTTAGATCAAAGGTGTAGCTCAAGCCTTTTATATACCTAAAAATATAACGATTGGAGTTTAAATTTTAAAAAAAGCATAAAATGTACCATTATTTTATAGATTTTTATATTGCACAATTTGTCAGTAATATAATGTTATAAAAACACTCTTCTTATTTAGGCTTGAGGCACAGTTTAGTGTATAAAATGAGAGGATATTCTATATACTTTCGGACACGATATAAGATACAGCAATACCTTGAGATACGAGCTGGATTTTAAGTAAAAATGGCATTGACATAGAAGTTTTTTTAGATACGAGCTCACCGTGAGTTGGTGGCGCAAAGCGAAAGCCGCTTCAAGTTTAATTATTTATTATCGTCCAGAAAATAATTAAACTCGCATGTCAAGATATTGTTGTACACTATGTACATACAATTTTGGTCCCCTCTACAACTTATAAAAATTATATTAATGAAGACTAAAAATTGGACAATGCTTTGTTGGCGTTGGAAAGGGTATATAATAATTATGAAGCAATGAGTAAAAGTCGATGAACAAAGTTTTTCTATTTAACATCCTACAAATTACTTATATATAATCCTATATTTTTTTTAAATAGATCTCATTCTTTTTTTTTTATAGCTTGAATTTAGGGGATATGGGTTTTGAAACACTAACTAAAATAAATACCATTTTTATAAAGTAAAAAAATATATTAATTACATTATACATATGATGAACCAACTCTTGGAGTAAAACAAAGCGTAAGTAAGTGTAGTGATTGATTGTACCACTAGTACTGTAAGCACATATATACTAATGGTTCCTTTGTGGATATATGTACCAACAATACATATTTGTGAATCTAATACACACAAACATCACACACTCCGTTACTTCTCTTCTTAATTGCAACGTTTTATGCACTTTCTATATTCAATTACATATTGTTTATCTATACAATTATATGAACTTTTTTTCATTGATTAATTATGTACTTATTGTTTATTTTATAGGTGGAAGTAGTCGCCATAAGCGTAATGAGTCATACGATCGAGTCGGTGATATAGAGTCTACTCCCTCATCCACATCACATACCGCACGAGAAGGTAGTGGGAGCGGCGCCACTCTATCAAATCAGTTCGATAACCTATCCTCTAATGGGTCCTCCAATGCTGGAGGAATACTTCCTCGTATGTCAAAAGTAACCAACAATGAAAAGACTCTACTCCTCTCTTCCGATGATGAATTTCAATAGAAAGATACCTTGACAAAACACAACATTCAATATTTTAATAAATATATTTTTTTTTCCTTTAAATAAATTCATTTATCGCAAATAAATTTACAAAAAGAGTGGTTATATATATCTATCTATATTTATAAATCATTAATATTGGGCAGTAAATTAATTATTATTTTCATTTGTGTTATTATAGTGGTTATTACATATGTAGAGCTACTTGCTTTCCATCATAACGTAACCTTATTATGCTATATAATTATATATGTAAACTGATTGTTATTTGTAAGTATTAAAAAAAAGAATTGTCTATTAACTACTTAATTATCAAATTTTTTAATGGGTACATTAATATCAATGTCTCGTCATCGTTTCTATATTTATCTATCATCTGTTACAAGGTATTGTGGATAATTATTATTTTTAAATTATATTGTGAGGGAAATATATTACTTTGTACACGTATGAATTCCTTATAATATTGTCTTGTCGTCTTCATAGAATATCTACGCAGCCATATGTGACTTCTAAACACAAAAGCAAGGCTAAAATGATTTCCCCCAAAATTGTATTTTTTATTAATCAGAATTATATATATATATGTCTTGGTTTGTGGATTTTTTAAAAAAAAATCCATAGCTATTCACAGAAAATTAAATTTTTTGGAAAAAAAAATTCAAAAATGAAATTTCAATTAATATTATTCGAAAAAGAATCAAAAATACAGTTATTCATTACAAAAATCATATTTAAAAAAATTATTTTAATTTGGGGGGGGTTAAAAAAATCCAAAAACCAAGCAACCCCATCCCAAATATATATATAATTCTGAGGACGCCTCTGATTCATAAAAAAATTCCGGTATATAATACTTCAAAATATAAACAATTTTTCTTGAACTCTACAAAAAGATTTAAAGAGTATTATATCCAGTGGAAAATTAAAAAACTTGCGTGAGTCTTAGCTTTCGAGTCCACGTCAAGTATCAGGTCTTTGATCGAGCAATCAATCCAAATCCCAAGTCTTCAAAATATGGACTCGAGGAAAGTCCAAGTCAACATCTCTAAAAATGGGACAGACAATATTGAATCGAACTTAAATATCTATCGTCGACGCAGGGTTAATCAAACTTCGGTCGCTAGATCAAAGTATAGAACTGTAACTAAAGGGGGCATGGCCCTTCCAACAAAACTTAAAAGATACACATAATTGAAAATATATTCAAATAAAACTGCTGAATTTTGACAACATCTTGGATTATTGTGCTTATTAAAATAGTTTATTTTTGAATTTCTGGTTTTGGGACTTAACTTGTCTGTTAAGAATAATTAAATCCTTAATTTTCGTAATATTCTACATAATTTGTAATTTAAGAAAGAAATGATCCTGCTTTTTGTTAATGAATTAATTCTGTTAAATCATGATTAATTCTTCTAATGGAAAAAATTACTTTTCAATGTATGTACTTAGTACATATTATAATTGTGTAAAGATCTAGTTTTTGGGAAAAAAAGGCCTTATGTGTTGTGTTTATTTCAACATTAATTTCAAGGGGGAGAAAATACAAAATTAAAGTAAGTATTCCCTTGGACCCCGTTAAGACAGACTAGCTCCAAGACCCTACAAAATTAAACTTTTGTTACGAAAATGACTGACCCGCCAGATTAATGACACATTTTATTTATTTGACCCACAATTACAAACTGTTGACAACTCCTGATTCATTTATTTGAATTATGTCTATTTTTTTAATTTCAAATTCATAAAATAGTCTGGTTTTATGTGGGGAATTATGTTAAAAATCAACTTAAAATAAAAATACAATTTTCTTTATTTAAAAAAGCCAGGAATCAAATTTATTAATAACTTATTCTTAAAGAATATATTAATTTCAAAATATTAGCTACCTACAACATATCAAGGCAAACGTCATTTTTTTTTTTTTTTTGAAAACCAAAATATGGTCACTAGTTAGTGACCAAACGGTCAGCTAAACCGTTTCAGAATTGCAGTCAATATATATTAAAAGAAAGTATTTTCTCATTATTTGGTTCAATCTAGGAAAAAGTATTTATCCAAACCCTTGGAAATATTTTTTTTTATTCCAGCTTGAGTCCTAAGATTTCAATAGAGCTAATTTCAAGTGTATAGCGAAAATAATATAGAATCCAGAGTAGTATTCAAGCTTTTCTTTGAGTTTAGTATAAGCTAGCTTTTGAGTCCAAGTCTTTGATTGTATGATAAAGCCGAACAGCAATTCTTCAAAATATAGACTCAGTCCAAGTAGAGTTGCAAGTTCAAGTCTAACCTATGGTTCAATCTTAGCTCGAAATTTGGAAATGTTTTATTAGATGTTGATACTACAGCTGGTGAGGCTGTAGCTTTGAAACTTATGTCTGCATCCGTTGCGTACAATTCCAAAAAAATATTCGGAGCTAAGATAAAAAAGATATGAAAACAATTATTTTCAAAGAATTTCTTTCAAGATGATTAAATATTGAATAATTTCAACAAATTTGTTCAGTCTAGTCAACTTTTTATCAGCATATTGGGATTTGGGAAGTTTCGCCACATTTTTTAGTTTATTTATTTTGTTCTAAAGTATTCTTCTTTGAGGAAATATTAATCAAAATTGATCTATTTTATCAAATGCACCCTCGAAATAAAACGAAATCAAAAGTTACTAATGTTACCATTTAAATAGTGTACTTTCAAGATTTTATTTCCATGATGTATGTGCATATTTCAGAAATTGTCTTAGATCACCCAAATCAAGTTCTTCTCTAGCTTTTTTGTAGTAGGAAACATGAAATAATGAGATCAACAAATCCATGTCATATAGCACCATTGAACAAATTTTTTGTTTCCTTTAGTTATACATGACAAAAACATAAATTATTGTGATATATCGTGTCGCACAATTTGAGAAACACAGTGTTAACTTTTAATAAATTCATGTTAGGAATAAAGTCTTTTAGTTAAAATAAAGAAGATCCTCAACTTTTATCTGAAACGAGTTTGAGAAGTACTGGACTAAAGGGTAAAATAAATACGAAAACTTTTTGCGTTTTTGAATAGTAATAATATTATTCTAAAATAATGAGGAAAGAAAAAAAAGATTCACCAAATAGGAATCGAATAAAATTAATTATTGTTACACATACATACTTCTGAAAAAATTTATAAAATGTACTGTATAACTAACTATGACACTTAAATTATTACATTAATCATCAACATTATATATAATATATATAAATATTATTACCTAAAATGAGTTCCTCTACATATATCACATATGGGTTTCATATAAAAAAAACAAAAAAACTAAGCTACATGAATATGCTTTAATTTGGTTTTTTTGATTAAACGCCAGTATTGGTTCTGTTATTTAACAAATCTTCAACACTTTGATGAATGACATTGTCCAAGTCAATATAATTACAACATTCAGAATTATCTAAGACTGAGGGTCGAACGCGGTCATAGCTTTTTATTTGAATTTTCTCATTGGTTTGTTGATTTGGCGAAAAGAAGGTGGATGACTTGGGGGCTGAGTCATCATGATTTGCCTTCCGAGAGAATGAGGGCGTTAAATATCCATTCACATCCACCCCTGGTTTTGGTCTTTGTGAGACGTTCAAGTAATGCTCCTCTGGTTCGTCATCGAGGACTTGACTGTAATCCAAAGAGTCTTTATTTTCTGCATTATTCAAAGATGGGGGATCTGGTAAACATCTACTTTGAATATCGGTAACTCTATCTACCATGGATTCGGCATATCCTGTTGTTGTCATATGGGTAGAAACACTTCCTTGGCGAAAATAAGTTGAGAGATTATGATTTTCATACATGGAGGATTTTAATTTATCGCCTTTTATTTTGAAAACTAATGCAATGACGATGATTAATAAAATGGTTATGGCAGAGCCAAGCACAATCAGTATTATAAGAATAAATGAATGATAAAATTCGTAGTCCTTATAATAATCCTCTCCTTCCTGTTCTCGTGAATTTGGATGTGATTCGGAAATATGAGTATCAGGTCTCGTCTCTGGAATGATGAATTCAACGCCTTTAGAGTCTGATGATAACTCTTCAACATCCTCATTCTTTGTTCGTATCACAATAGTGTATTTGACTCCGAGTTGAATATCATCATAACTTACAACCCAACATACAGAGTTTTCTTCTCCAGGACATCTTGGTCGGTTATCTACTTTGTGGACATAATAGCCTCTTTTAATAACATTGGATTCTGTTTCACGAAGGAGGATATGATAAAATTCCACAATTCCGGTGGGTGGGTACTCCGGATCCCAAGCCAAAAATAATGTACGATTTAAAGGCTTGAGCCTGACTGTGGTTGGTGGATTGGGTTTTGTTGGTAGAGTGGTGCTTTTGGTTTTGAGAAAAACTCCCGGATTCACTTCTTCTACTCCTTTATTATAAAGATAGACTCTAAGGCCATAGGTTGTAAAAGATTTGAGCTGGTGAAAATAATATTCATAGATATTTTCTCCCACAGAGACTGATTTTAATGGGCCGGATCTGTCCAAGACCCAAGGACTGAGACCCCAAAGCTCCACACGATAGCCACTTAAAAGTCCATTCTGCAATCTGCAGTCATTGTCCACGCTCCTCTTCCATTTGAGATGAATGGACTGCTTGCCAGGACGTAGAGAGAGGAATGTGGGGCGTATATCGGGAACATCCGGCTCCGTTCGAAATCTTGCCTCTCTTCCTCCAAACTCCACCTGATACAGAGAATTGGGAACAAGGCCTGAGAGACGAACAAAGTCGTTTCTAGTGCTCAAGAAGTGTTGCATTGGAATATTGGAATCCATTTGTTTGGAACAAGCGAGCCATTGGAGATGATGGACCTCCACAGAGGAGCGGACATCACACTGATCCCCCTTCCACTCAACCACTGCGGAGGTGGAGGTCCTGTTTTCAATTCGAATATATTCCAGGGAGCAATCACTAAGGATATGACTCACATGCACTGTTAGAATCACAAGAATCACTGAACAGGTCATTAATTTCATAATGGATTTCTCATGAGAGAGTCAACCATTGCTATTTCCTCCCCAGACAACCACCTGCTCACTTTAAACTTGAAAAAACTTTGAAAATTATTCACTTTTTTATATGCGTACGCTTTCCTTTCTTTACATTATATAAATTAGCATAAATAATAATCAAATGTAGCTACCTAGGATCCAAGCACTGTCTGCTTGACATCTACCAGCTATGCCTATGGATATTATTTAGAATTCAATAATGAATCACTCCTTTAACTCACTCAACCTCTCATTTGAGCTATTACACACGCACATAGTACTAGTAGATTCAAATCCATCTAATATAATTATCTAATGACACAGTCTACTCGGGATTTTGAAGTTATTTATAATTGTAGCTCTATGGCAAATGATGAATTAAGAATTGCAAATAGGTCAATTGTGTTCCAAATTATTTGATAATATAAGCATCTTTGAAAAAATCTTGCTCATTTAGTGACCTACGATTATGAAGAGACATACATAATTTTATTTGAGACTAAATAATATTTGAATCATATTCATATCTAATGTCACATCAAGAAAGTGAAATCTTTTTTTATCATACTATTACTTGGGAATTTAAGTTAAGATGAAAAATAGTCATGACAAATATTTGAATGTCATCACTAGTGATTTAGTTCTAGCAAGCCGAAACACATTAACATTCTTGGTCTCTGCCATTAACGAATTATAAAATTAATACATATAGTAGAGAACCCTCAAAGTTCCCCCTATTGCGGAAAGTGAATTAAGTCGACGCTTCACTCTAAATTCTTCATTTTGCTTATCACTAAGTCAAGTAACAGCAGATCAATAAAAAATATTATCTATCGCAAGAGATACCGATTCAAGAAAAACTAGGCTGTACCCTGAATTCTCCTCCCCCTCTTTTAAATCAACTTAATCCTATATTAATTAAGTACAGGAGTCTTCCAGAGAATCTGATATTTACATAACAGAACACCGAAGTCATGACATAACGTGACCAGTCACCCGGGATTAAGATGGTGAATCATCCACTTTTTTAACTTAAGTCCCAAAAAAGGTCTTCCAAAATCTAGAAACATTTCAATAAAAGATCCCACCTCAAGCTTTACACCTAGCTTCAATTTTAAGATGAAATCAACACTTGAATTACCAAGTAGAAACAAATGTCATACAGAAAATAAATCAAAGAATCATAGTAGAATATTACAGCATATATTTGCAACAATTTATTTAAGCGGATGCAGATGCTGTAGCGGCACTACGGGCAGCAGCACGCTCTTTATCCTTTTTCAAAGGACCCATAAAGGCCATCTTATCAGCATGGGTTTGGAAGCGACCATGACCAAATTTGGAGCTCGTATCGATGAACTTGAGGTTGATACTCTCAAGAGCCTTCCGTTTGGTGTGAGTAAGAAGCGACTTTCTCAAAGTCAAGACACGCTTCTTGGGTCCAACACAACAACCCTTGAGGATCATGAAATCTTGCTTCACTTCACCATAGTGAGGGAATCCTCCCATGGGATTAATAGATTTGTCTGCAATATCATATTCGGTGGATGCATTGTTTTTAACAATCTGAAAGATGGGTAAAGTTAGGATATTACAAAAAAATACTTCCAAAAAGATATTTCACCTTTCCGTTTTCGGTGTGGAATCCACGACGGATGTCATAGATCTTTTTATTAATTTCAGTACGATGATGATATCCCTTTTGACCAGCACGGGCAACGGTGAATTGAATACGAGAAGGATGCCATGCTCCAATACAGGCAACCTTACGAAGACCCTTATGCGTCTTGCGGGGCAATTTCTTTGTGTGCCAACGGGAAGTGACACCCTTGAATCCCTTACCCTTGGTAACACCAATGGTATCAATCATTTCGTCCTTGGTAAAGACAGATCTGATGGGGATCTCCTTTTCGAAGTGTTCTCTAGCAAAAGAGATCTTATCAGGGATGGATCCACCATTTAATTGGATTTCCATGATGTGTGCCTTCTTTTGACGACGCTTCAAGAGCTTTTGTTGCGTATGGCAAATGAGACGCACAGCAGAGGCGTACTTGGCGATTTGCTTCAAATCGTTTTCGATCTCTTTCTTTCCGAGGTCATCCTCCCACTTTTTGCATGCTTTGGTAAAAGCCTTCTTTTTCGACTTGGACCTGGAATATGGAGGAAGAACGGGGAGTTAAGAGGGGATATGCAACAACCCAAACCTCGTCGATTGCTCGAGAGGAGATTCGAGTCCACCTTCATCCCCGTGTTCTATTGACACGGAGAGAGGAAGGCGAGGGATTCAGAATCTGCATAGCCACATACCAGTTCTTGTAGAAGCGACGCTTGGCCTCTTCACCAATGTGTTCCGCCCAAACAGTCTTCAGGGCACGTAGACCACGTGGAGTCTCAATGTAGCCCACAACACCGATGGCAACCATAGGTGGGGTCTCCACAATAGTCACGGCCTCAACAATCTCCTTCTTGTTGATTTTGGAGCCAGGACGGTCAGCCTCACGGACAACGTGGGTCATACCAGCCTTGTAACCCAAGAAACAGGTCAAGTGGACTGGCTTGCTAGGGTCGTCCTTGGGGAAGGCCTTTGCCTTACCACGATGACGCTTGCTTCTCTTCTTGGGATAGAATCCCATAGAGCCATGACGAGGCGCCGAGAACTTTCGATGAGACTAAGGGACAAAATTAGTTATAAGTAAAAAAAAACCTGAGAAAAAAAATCACGTCTTGTACTCACCATAGTTCAGTTTGGAAAGGAAAGGGAAGAGGAATCTTTGTATTTACTACAACTGTCGAACCGGAAGATACAAGCATGTCCAAAAATCAATACAGACTTTAAATTACCCTAATCACCCAACTTCTTAATTCACAGCCTTGCATAATGTTGTGAAATTATAATAATAATTCATCTTTATCCCATTTTCACTCCTGAATGGTGCCTTTTATAACATGGGATGAAGTCTTATTTATTACTTATATTGCATATTAAATATCTGTTGAATATATATTTTATAATGTCAGAATTCTTATAAATATTAAAACAGAATCATTGATTTAATTGAAAAGAGGAAAACTTATGATATTATCAAACTACTTCTTGATTGAATTCATTCAAAATGAATACTATCTACTAGATTTGTATGATAATTGAAAACTTATATCTACACGCACTGTTTAACATTAAATACTTTTCTTGAGAGAGGTTGAGCTGTGTTAATCATTAGTATTCCGTAGACTAATTAAAATTTAATTCACAACAAACCTCTTATATTGGAATCACGTTGGGACGGGAAGAACATTATATTATTCTTTAATTTACCTATGAAAGAGTTATGACAAATGTAATTAAATATAAACTTGAAAGTGCTGCCAAAATATTATCTCGCTGAGGACAGGGCTACGATTATATACATAGTAGTCAATCGTTATTTTATAACTTATACTTTACTTTTTACTAAACTATCTAGTAAATCTAAATTCTCAATCAAAATTTGAACGCAAAATTAATATTATTGTATACTAACAGGAGTATGTTAAACATTTAGCGGGAGTCACCGGTTTTGCTGAATGATACCTGTGAAATTATAATACAAAAATTATCAACGCCTTTGTTACCCACATTTATCGTGTACTTAAATTTACATTTTTCACCTCCAGTTAAAATTTCAGCATTTGTTTAAACATTATGATAGTTTTACAGAAAATTCAAACTTTTCACTACCAGCCCTTGAGCATCCAACGTATAACTTGATCATAAGCAAAATAAATCCAGGCCAACAATTTAAAATGGCTGGCCTTAGGCCTTATTAATGGCCATAGCAAAACTCTACTTTACAGGAAACTCAAATTTCTTAAAATTAATCAGTTTAATTGAAGGCTGCAATTGTATCCTTATGATAAAAACATCTTCTCCTGAAAAGTTGCCCATAATGATAGATATTTCTTTTTTTTTTAAATCACATTCTTCACAATCAATCTTGTACCATTAATAAGTTATGGATCATTTATATTTCTTAACATGTGTATTGGGAAACCTAGTTTTAATGACAACTTATATGGAGGTGTTCCAGGTTGCTGAGTAGAATTAAGAAATTTAGTTGGAGATTTTACTGCGTGGTTTGAATCCATAACTTGTCAGCAGATTGATATGTTCTTAAGCATTCAGGTATTTTACCTAAAAGATATTCATCGATTTTACAGACTTTGTAAACATCTAGTACCTTTGTAGCTCTGAGCAAAGAGATGATACCTTTCCTTGAAGTTATGCTGAAGAAGAACGTTTATTTCATCATTCCAATTCTGTCGGCCATCGTGAATATCTGACTGTACATATATATAATATATATACATTTGCAGTCTAGGGTAGGGATAATCAAACAATTTTTTTAGTGATGTACCACTTGTAAGATATTGATTTAAACCAAGTTCCCCCTTACCAGCACAAAACATTTTTAGTTTCGGTGCAAAGACGTTCGCAGGATTCTATTTTTTTTTTTTGGGGGGGTTAGTTGGTGGATTTTTTTTTAATATAAATCAAAAAAAAATTTTTTTTTTAATTTGAATAATTAAATTTTTTGTAAAAAAATTTAATTATTCAATTTTTGGGAAATAAAAAAATTAAAAATCTATATCTATTCCATAAAAATTAAAAATTTTGTAAAAAAATATCCATTTTTCAAAAATTATGTTTTTGGGAAAAAAATCAAAATCCATAGCTGGTAACAAAAAATTGAATTAAATAAAGCCCCTCCAGCCCACCCCTTGCAGTCGCCCTGAGTTATGTACCACTTGTCAAATATTCTCTCAAAAAAACTATTCGGAGTTAAATTTGGGAAGAGACTAACTTTGAAAGAATAACCTATCCATTGTTATAGAAAAAGGTGAATTGAAATAGATTATGATATTTAAAAATTTTTCAACAAGAATTTGTTTTCTAACTGGTTGGTTTTTGTCAATGATGAAAATTCAATGTAGAATGGGCATGTTATATTAAAAGAAACCGAAAATCAACATGGTAACCCTGACAATTTGAGGAATCTATTGGAGGAGAGAAAGAATAACTCTCATGATGATCATTAGATCAGCTACAATCAGCTGTGACAAGAGAGGAAGGATGAAATGATATAAACAAGGGCATTTGCAAAAAATTACTCCGATGTCAATCCCCAATTCTACTCTGAGTGCAGTAAGGACTTACAATTAAAACTCTGCAACAAATCCTCAGGGTTACGCGCCGTCTTTTATGAACACACACGAACGTTCTATCAGGTTTCGAATATAATTGAATCTATTTAGGAAAGGATGTTCACTACTCAGGAATTAAATAATAAGGACAACTAAAGGGTTCTATAGAAAGAGAGGTCAAGGGTTAGGTTAATCTAAAAACAAGGAAGACTATGTTTCTAGGGAACAGGACACTTACGCCCAAACAAACTACCCCCGGCCTTTAACCCCCGACCAACTACCCCTCGTCCTGTAACCCCCTGAACCCTTTACCCTCCATCCTTTTCTATTTTTATTATTGAGAAGTACAGTTAGTGAATGATAGAGCCCAAATTAATAAATGAATGTTATGGGTGCTTGGATCGGGTGTTGTGCTATAAAATTGGAAAGTAATTATGAGTTCTATAAATGATCAAAGTTGTAATACTAAAATTAATAAAATTTCAATTAAAATAAATACTTAGTCTGATTGTTTAACCATAGGCATGATGCAATAAATATTTATAATAATGCCTAATCTAATTTCCTTAATCCCATGAGAAAAAGATGGGACAACATTGAACTTTATTATGTTATTTATACGAGGAATTTAGCGATTGATTATATTGAACGAGTATACACATGATGTTATAATAAATGTCTGAGAAGGATTTTCGGATAACTCCTTAAATTCGATGAAATAGAGTTTTGCATATCCAAAATAAATAGGTTAATTATATCTAATTTTTAATATATGTGTTTCAACATCACAAAAATAAAATAGGATCATCCAAAATCTTCTCAAGTAGTATCAACGGCATATTTGTTATAGAAAGATTCAAAATACAGACTTAGATGTATATATTGTTATCTCGTATTTGATGAGATATATTAGTTAATAATAATAATAAGTATCACTAATATTTACATCATTAAGTTAAATCAAGGACTCCTTGGTTAAATTAATAATTACGTTTGTATGGTTGTTAAAAGGTTAAATGTTTGGTGGTATATTTGCTATTTATTGTAATAGGGGTGAAATGCTGGGGGTAGATGGGGTTGAAGGGCGGGGTAAAAGTAGGTAATTGATCGGGAATTAAAGGACTAGGGGGAGGTAGTTGGTGGTGGGGGGGGGTAAGAATCCTACAACCCTGCTCCTAACACCGACCTATAATATCGGGTTATTGTTGTGACGTAGTCGCCCTTATTCTTCTCTTTTCACTAGGGGAGACGGCCTGTTCAAACTGGCTGCCTGCCTAGAGGAACTTGTAGCAGCTTCTATTTTAAGCCAATCAGAATTGAGAACTACTAAATCATACCACCCTTGCCTTGAGAGTCCACTCTTTGCCTAGAGTCCTTTAATGACTACTGATAAAGAAAATAAAATTCATTTTTTATCCTTCGAATTACAAATTAACGGGACAGCTATTTACACCGGATTTAAATCGTTGGTTGCAAGGTATATAGAATAGAAGGTATGTTCTTCTGGAACAATACATAATTTGATGTTGAAAAACGTAGCTGACACGTGACGTAATTGTTGTATGAATGACAACCTTTGAAACAGGCCGACGAAATCTAATTGAAATCTTCAGAAGTTGAAATAGAAACTAATGAGTGAAATCATTTTTCATAGTTTTCTCTTGAATTATCTGGAACCCGAGACAAACGAGTCAAGAATTGATTAGGATAAATATGAGGATGCTTCTTTATTAGGAAATGAATTAGCTTTGCACCCAGATTTTGAATATGAAGCATCAACATTTTCCTCCTCTTCTGCCATGGACTGCAGAATTCAAGGTTTCGGGTACATTCTCAGATATTTGGCCAAGAAATTTACGTTTAAATATCCCGTATATTATTATACTTAATATGCTAGACATCGGAGTACCGAAGTACATATTTCGATTATACTCCATGGATATCAACCTTGTCAAGAGGAGGCCTAACTAACCCAACAGTGTCCTTTTTAAAACAAATAAGAAAGTTTGAGACGATCTTTGAGACCTTTCATTGTCCGGAAATATCAGGCTAGTCTCAAGTTATTCAATCCTTGATATCTGTACTTCAAACATCAGTTCCCCACTTTACTCTTGAGGTCATTAAAAGGTATGCTCGATTAATGTCATTCATAAGAATTAAGAAGTTAAATGCACAAGTTAATATTAAAAAACTCCCTTGACACGCCTAGACAGTTCTGAAGAACATAACTTCTATTCTATGTACCTTGGCTGGTTATTATTTAATCATTTTTGGGAATAGCCAATGGGGCATGAGCAAACTAAAAAAAAAATATATTTTCTGCAAGGTGGTGACATTTTTGTTGTTGTTTAAAAAAATGGCGCATTCTCAGAAGAATTTGGACAGCGCCCTCTATGTGAAAACATACGTACATATAATTTTGTATTGAATAATAATTCCTGGGAGTTGTATTACATTGCCACAAGACTTTGTCAGTCTCTGTTGCATTGTTTAAAAAAGAATATAAGTAAATCTCCTTCTACTTCAACCAATCAACGTTTAGAACACTGATTGCAGGAAAATAAAAATAAAACATCCACAGTTAATGACAAAATATATTGTAAATTTTTGTGATAGTGAGTAAAGTCATGTTAACGTCCAGCAGGACTTATCGGCTGATGTATGGAGTTAGTATCGTATTAATAACTCATTTTTTTAATGATCATAAATAATAATTATGACAGTAAACACAATGAAAGATCCAAGCTCAAAGCAAATATCAAAGTGTCAGTTTCCATCAAAAGAAAATGATGTATGCTACAAAATAGATTCTTGGAGGAGTCATGTCAAATATTGAATTACTTAGAGAACTTCTTATTAAATAATTTAAATACTTATTGCACAGGTTGTAAATTATTTTACTTCCTCTAGAAAAGGAAAAGAAATATCATAATGTTTTCAGTGATAATCATTATTTAGGCTCCAACTGAGTTTTGCAGTGATACTACGCCGTACATCTGTAGACAAGTCGTATTAGAAGGCCCTTCAACTTTAACCTTAATCAGGGGTGTTTGTAGGATTATATTTTGTGGGGGAAGCTTGGTTTTTGGATTTTTTTTCCAAAAAATTAAATATCAAATATTATATTTCTGGAAAAATATAGATATATTCCAAAATCCGCTATTCACCAAAAATTAATTTTTTTTTTTTTAAATTTTAATTTTAATTTTTTTTGCTTAGCTACATAATATACCCGAATGAACTTTTTTTTTTAAATATATCTTCCAAAAAAAAAATTGCCCTATTTTAGTATAATTTTTTTTCATCGTGACCAAAAAAAACAAAAAAACTAGTAAAAAGCAAAAAATCCTTAATTTGGGGGAGGGAAGGGGCCCCCAGTCTACCTACTACAGACACCCCTGCTAGACATTTGTTTTTTTAATTCAGCTGATTAAAATAAATTTATGATTGGTGATTGGGGAAAGCAATATCCCCATAGGAATAAAAAAATTAAGCCGTAATTAGAATGATTAATTTGTTAATACCTTGACGGTATCATAACTCTTTTCCAACACTTCTCCTTCTAATAAATCCATGTTTGTTAATAGAAAATTTAAATCAAAATATTTATCAACTTGTCACCTCTATATAATTTTTGTTTCAGGTCACACTCACACAAGCTACATTGCTATTTCTTAGATCAGGTAGTGACGTACACGCGCAAAGATCAGGTGTCGACAGACATACAAACTTTCCTTTATGAATATAGATTTACAGGGCTCTCAAGCTTTGAAAATAGATCGGAGTGGAAAATGAAGGACAATCCTCGTAAACTTAAATATTTATAGACTTAAGATAAAACATTGGAGGACGTGAGAGTGTTTATAAAAACGCAATAGCTTTTTGGGGCCTTTATGTCAGGGACGAGTTGAAACATTAGGATCATAAATCTGTTATTTTTACTCTCATAAGTGAGTATTATACTCAAGAATCCAAAAAGGGTTGTGGCTTTTGTTTATTTCAACTATGAAGAAAATTAATATTTTAAAATTTTATAAAGTTAAAAATTAAGTTTTGATTTTTTGTTTAAAGATTACTTTTGGGTTAAGCCACCATAATAACTTCACACAACAAAGTTGAATTGAGGTTATTTTTGTGATTCTGTTTTTTTTAGTTAGTTTGTTTGTCTGTTGGTGACCAGGATTACAACAAAAATTACAGATCGATTTTGATCTAACTTGATACGAAGATTATATATGATCGCAGTAGGAAGCCATTAAATATTTGGAGGTCAAGGTAACACAAAACGTTAATTAAAAATGCATAATCGACCATAACCTTGGAAAATATTGAGCGACAGAGCTCAAATTGGTTTCCTTATGAAGGTTTAATCAAGATGCTTCATATAACAAAAAATTCAATTTAGCAAAAAGGACCAAAGATGGAAGTTTGTCTACTACCAAGAGTGAAATTCTAGTTCAATATATATTAATAATCTTATTTTTGGGAAAACATTGTTTCCTTGGCCTATCTATAGATTTCACTGTTTTCAATTAAATAGACTTAATTCCATTTGTCCAAAATAATCTGATGCCGATCCCGATATTATCCTAATTAAAGTTCCCGATGCAAGTTTTGATGCCAGTTCCAATTCTTTAATATATTAAATAATACTTAAGAAAATACCATTTTACTACCAGAAGTATTCCCAAGATAATTTTTTTTGTGGGTGGGGTTTGCAAAAAAAATTGAGAAATAAAATATCTTTTTGGAAGAAAAATTCAAAAATTAAGTATGAAATCTTAAATTATATAAAAAAATAATTTCAAATATACAATTTAATATTTTTTCAAAAATCTACAACTATTCAAAAAAAATTTCAAAAACCAAAAGGTATTCTCAAAAATCAAAATTTCCATTTTCACAATATTTAAATTTTTGGAGAACAATTTCAAAATTTCACAGCTTCTTCCAAAAAAATGTCAAATTTTTGGAAAATAAATTCAAAAATCCACAGCTGTTCTGAAAATAATATATTTTTGAATAAAAAAAAAATTTGTTCAAAAAATAAAAAATTTAAAAAAAAAATATAAAATATTTAATTTTTTTTAAGTCCCCAGCTGTTCTCAAAAAAATAATTCCTTGGAAAAAAAATCATTATAATATAAAACGGTTTGACAAATATTTCAAATATTAATATTTTTGGAAAAAAGTTTCAAAATTACATTGTTATTTAGAAAAAATTAAATTTTCTAGAAAAAAAAAATTACTTTTTATGTTTTCATAACTAAGAAAAATAATCAATAGTTATATAAAAGTAAAAAATAAGAATTGGATTTGCAAATTAAATATTATTTTCCCAATTCTCATTCATAAATCGTACCATCACTAATCTGTGTGCTTTTTCCTTTTTGAAATGTCTAAAAGAGAGAAATGAAATGAACAATTTATGCATTTATATATGCATATTGTAACAAGATATTGATACAATAGGCCTTCATTCTTGACTTAATTCTTGATTTGTTCATTCTTAATAACAATGGTATATAAATAATAACATTTAAACTAATACACATTTTATTAATCAAATTAGTAATACGTAAAAAAATATGACAATTGCAACAAGAACAGTATTATTTATTCTCCAAAGCCGTTATTCTTGAAGAAAGAACATAGGGTAAAAGTATAAAGTAATCACTAAAGCGTAAAAGACGAAAAGTAACAATGAGGATTAGTTACAGACTTATAGGTGTAAGCAAGGGCGTCCACAGGATTATATTTAAGGGGACTTGAATTTTGGAATTTTACGGGAAAAAAAATGCTAAAATTAACAACCTTACGAAAAAATTTCAAAATATGGACAGAAAATATAATTTTTGAAATATTATTTCAAAAATCTACAATTATTCACAAAAAAATAGTTTTTTAGGAAAAAATTCAGACCTGTTCACAAAAAAATTTCTAACATAATATTAAATTTTCTAGTAAAATTATAAAATTCATTGATTTGTTTTTTTTTCCCCACGCTAAAATCTTCCAGGTTTTGTGGGTTACGTCGATTTTCATTCGACTGAAAATAAAAGTCAAATGAAAAGTAAGGAATACATATATCTTTTAGTAGCTAAGGTTTATCCGGTGTTGCTTTGGGCAAGAACAGAGCGGGAAATTACATCGACAATGTTCAATATTATTTCTTATAAATGTTTAAGGCCTCATCGGTGCAGGCCAGCATTATAATAAATATATGTACTATTATGAATTAGAAAAAAAGAATACAATTGTGTTATCAACTTCAAATAAAATACAACATATATGCTTCACAAAAAATTGTCTAGATGAAAAGTCTATTTTTTGTCAAAAAATTGCCGAATGGAAATTCTCGAAGAAAATTATAAAAAATTTTGCAAAAAAAGTAAAAAAATACATTTATTTAATTGTAAAGAGGAACACAAACCTACCAAAAAAAAATTTCGAACTTGTAAAAGGGAAAAAGTTACGGAGAATAATGTCGTTGAAAAAATAATACTCAATAACTGATTAATTATTGCAAATATTGGAAAATTATGTAATAAAATGTTCCTTATATCAGATTTATATGCAAACGAAATTTCTACAAATTTTATTTCATCAAACGAATCCAATATTTCATTGGAAGTGCATTTTTTTGCACCTCAAAAAATGAAACTTTAATTTTCATCGATTTCTTTTTTTTGGCCATCACTTTTTTGACTTTGAATAAATTTAGAAAACGTCCATATTAGTATAATTATTTTTCTGAGACGACAGTCACTTTTTGATTTATATCTCAAACCTCTATCTAGTCTCCTTTAGCGCCAAAAAATAGTTTTGTGTTTTGAGTATAGAATAATTTTATTAATTTAGATCAATCCCTTCATTCACATGTAAAAGCGTCACAGATGAGTAGGGATGGGCATTTCTGGGAGCTCAAATAGATAGCTGAACTCATGGTATTATTGAATTAAGCCCCTTGTTAACATCAGGTGCCGGTGTTATAACTTTGGAAGGAAAAATTGTATTACTGCTATAGGGAGGTGAGCCTTCTACATTTAAAATAGCATTAATCCGTGCAAAATATTTTAAAATAATATTTAAACATACAGAGTGAAGACTCAAAATTTAAAAAAATTTAAAAGTCGTTTTCATTTCTATATATTTTTATTTTGTTCCATTTTTATGGAAAAATTTTCAAGCAAAAGTTGGTAATTCGACAATTTCTGCTCTTTATATCCAATATTTCCCCCTCCATTCTGAATGATGGCTTCGATATGTGGTCGAGTCTTGTTCGTCTTCAAACAAACTCCAGGTGTTTCTTGCAGTTTGAGGATGTTCTTCCTACATAAATGCTGCACCTTCTTGGATGTGTGTGCTGGGCACCAGGGTAAACACATAGTTGTCACCAGGGAACGTGCTTTTCAACCATGGCAAGATCACATACCTGAGGACCTTGTAGTAGACGTCCGTGTTGACTTTCTCGTTGGCCTGGACGAAGTAGGTATGCATCTTGCTGCCGTCCGACGCCACTATGCCGAGTACCATGACCTGAGATTGATGTTTGGCCCTGAAGGTTCCTTCGACCTAAGCTCTTGATTCAGCCAATCATTTATCATGTTCAGAACAGGGTCCACTGTAAGGATCTTTTTGTCGTAGATCTACTTGTACGTGGAGGAGAGGACACATCCTCTGCCATTTTGCTTATGCTTGGACATTTTTGATTGCACGAAAACAAAACAAACATCAAATGGTAGATTTTTATCAAGTTAGAGGGCCTCTTAGAGGATTCTAATTTTTGAGTTATCACCCTGTATATATAAAAATTACACTAAAAATAGGGGGAAATTCGTCTTTCAAAGCTAGATGTTAAAACCATGACGATCTATATCAGAATGAACAAAAAAGTAAGAAGAAATATTGCACCAAACGTTTTTTCTTTTATAATGTTAAAAATCTTATTTTTATATACGTTTTGCCCATCCTTATCATCAGCTATGAGGTTATGTGTCCTCTTTTTTTTGGATATATAAATATGGGCACCCTGTAGCTTCCTGTAATTCTCTAAATAAATGACAAAATTCTTTAAAATCACGTATTGTCTCCATTCCAATTGGACCCTTAAAAAATTTCACCTAATTTTCTTTTTCATTAGTCCTTAAATGAATAGTGAGTTTTTTTTAGGTCTATTTCATTTGATAAAACCTTTTCAATTATTATTATTATCCAAGCTATAGTAGAATTTATGAGCTTATTTCATTTATTTTATAGAGAAGGAATGGAAGATATCTATTATTATGTTAATATACGGTGTACATATATTATTTTAACACTGTAATTAGTCATGTCAGCTACTAATTTATCATAATTAGCTATTAATATTTATAATTGCGTTCAATTGCACAATAAAGTCAATTATAGTAATGCAACTTAAGTTCTAAAATATATGGAAAGGTTATGAGGACCTAGGTCCAATCCAAGCTTAAGGGGTCAATGATGTTTCGGTAAGTGTTATTGTAAATAAGATATGATTAAGGATGGGAATTTCGAAGAGGACGAGAAGTAGGTAGGAGCAGACTTATAGATCTACTAAATTAAGACCCTTAGTAACATCCCCTTTATGTTATGTATATAATTATAATTACTTTCATTTTTAGGGGGGAGGGGGGGGGGTGCGTGATAAAATGAATTACTGCCTTCTACATATAAAATAGCATTCGTTTTATATTTATATGAAAATATATACAGGGCTTGAAGATAAAATCTGCACCTTCCTTGGGTCACCCTGGAACCAAATGTCCATATCTTTTTGTCTAAATCCCACGTAATATACAGAAAAACACATTGATTAAGTCTAATTTTGTCACAATGGAAGAACTATAATTGAAGCTGTCGAAGCTGCCTCAAGAAACGTGGCCTACATTGAATTTGTTTTTTATTTGAATTAAAAATATACAAAATTTGAGATTTTATATATATATATTTTTTTTTTTTTTGTAAATTAGAGAGTGGAAATTTTATGCATCGTAAAAAACAACAGCAACAAAAAAAAAAAAACTCTTCCTTTAAAGCTAAATGTTAACATTACGACGATCTATTAATGAATGAATAAAAAGAACAAACGAACCAACCGTTTTTTCTTTTCTAATCTATTAACTGTGTTTTCCCCCCTACTAAAATACCAATCACATGACTTAAAAATGAAATATGTGTCGTGAAAGCGAGAGATTGATGGATTGAAAATGCGTGAGAATTTTGAGCACAAAATGATGAAATTTATAATCTTTCAAAACAATAATTTCATTTTGATCTCTAAATATTTGTTGTATATTATGTATATTCTACGCAGTCCCTTTTTAAAATCTAAAGATCAGAAATATTTAGGGTTGATGCGGTCCTAAATATGGCTCTTAAAATATTTTCCGTCTCGCGTCCTATTTCCTCCCCTGTCCTTGAAAAAGTCCCAAAATTTGAAAGCTACAAAGCATCATTTTCACTAATATTATAGTAAAACATCACAGTTGAACAATTATTGAATTAGTTTAGTAAACTTTAAGTATAATTAAAATACGTGGATATTTTGCCAATATTCTTAATTAAAGTATAAGTTAATCCTATTAAAGTTGTGGAATAATGATTTATGATGACGGTAATGGAATCTATCTTATTTGACATCATTTATAAAATATTATTCTCGGGGCAAGTTTTGTGTCCGATTCGTACGGATCCTTGTATTTTATGACGGTACATCTGAATTTTGGGGAGATACGTCTCTAGAAATATTAAATTCTATATCCGTGGATCAATTAACAAAGGCGCGAGTTCGGATTTTCTTTTTTATTATTATAAACTCGTATCATACTTATTAGGCGTCGAATAACAGATACACTTTGCTTGAGTAATATAAATTATATCTCTTCAATAAATCATGAGCATTATTCTTCGGGTTTCATGAGCACTTTCACATGTAGCTATTCAGAAATGAGATGTTTTCTAAACAAGGAATTCCAGTCTGTATAATAATGTAGTCTATGCGTTAAGATACCCCAATGTTGGTTACAGGAATGGTAATTGTAATAAAATATGTAAGGGATGTGCATTTCGTAGAGTATATGCTATATGTTCTTGGGAGTGGGATTTTTGTTTACTTCCTTAATCTCACTGCTGTTTTTAGCTGATCTTATAAAACGTCATAATACCTAAGCTATTTTCTCCTAAAAAAATCTTCAAAATGTCAGGATCACCACGTTCATTTTGGGTTTCTTTTATTTTTGCATACATGGAGGACATATTTAATGCATTGCTGATACTAATCTAAGAAAAAGAATCACTTAAAAACGTGAAGAATTTGTCATTTGGTGTTTGGATAAACACCAAAAAAAAAGGCATTAACTTTTTAAATAAATATCTAAATACCTAACCAACACTTTTCAGAAAAAGCTCAAAAGGACAAGTTTAATTTTTTTTTTGTGACGGATATAATTATATATGTATAATAATGATTATGAATATAATGATATGTACTTAAATGTAAATATTCAATCTTTCATGAATTATTAATAAGCATTTTTGTAGGTATAAAGAGTGTTGTGGCGTTCAAACCAATACTCGTGTATACGTGTGTATTCACTATTTATCTACGAGTATGTTGTACCTACAATGTACACAGTGAAAACTTCTATGGTAGGTACTTACTTTGTGAATAACTGAGTGGCTAAAGTATGTATTGTAGAACTATTGCGTTCCATATGAAGCAGGGATCCCCAAAATCCACAGAAAGGGTACGAAATTAAGAGACATTGAAGAAATTTTTAAAAAAATCAGGCCTTTAAAACAAAAGAAAAGAAAAAAGTCATTTAAAAAAATTAAATATTATACATATACTAGGATGTACCCAAATACACAGATTTTATTTCGAATTATTTTATTAATACATACTAAAACAAACTCGCTAATCCTCTTCATAATTTCCATTGTTAATTTATTTTTAATATACATCTTCTATAATATAATATTATAGTACATAGGATGTACCTGTTTAATATATTGTATTTGAAGACTGACATTGGAGTAATTCCTTCAATGCACTACTAGACGAAAAAAGCTACGTTGAACTCAATCTCTTTCAATGATTTCAATGCAAGGATTGTAAAGCTACATATATTCCTGACTGTCGGCTACTTAGTTCAATATTCTCGGTTCCATATTTGGAGGATTATGATGAATTTTAGAATTGAACGAAATCAAAAAATGGAGAACATTATGACTAATTTTCCAGTACGTTTCATCCAGCAGTGAGAAGCAAAGCCATACAGTACTTGTAGGGGTCAATTGATTATCTTATTCTCTAAAATTACTCTTGATTTTGTTTAAAGCTCATCTGAAGGACAAGTTGCACAGCTGTCAAAGCCAACCCTTCTCGGAAGACTCCCAAACATTCACCTCCATAATTTAATACTAAAATAACTAAACTAGAGTTAATAATTATTTATTAATACTATAATTATAATATATTCAGTATTCTACTTTCTACACTCGTGACTCAAATCTAGCTATTTTTATTAATACGTGAATACATTGTAGTTTATAGTGTTTATTAGAGAATACTCTGGCGGATAAAAAAAGTAAATTCCGTCCAATACATTTTTCACCTGTTTATTGTTTTCGTGCTCGTTTCGCTACTTGATTTTAAGTGCTTATATTTGTGTATATTTCAATCACCTAATATCGTGTGGTCCATTGAAATTTAAACATTTACTATTTTATAAACATACTAGCAGGACTTTATTTATAAAGTTATTAATCGTCGACAAAAAACAACAACAGAAAGACAGATAAACATTGTTAAATAATTTAGATTTGTACCTACTTTTTCTTTTCTTTTAATATGGCAAGCTCAGCTTTAGCTACGCGCCCTTGCTTTAATATTGTTATTCTTAGACCAAGTAGTCACACAGTTCTAAGATGTTTAGCACACACTTAAAAATGAGGCGTTGACATACAAACTTTGCTCTATTAATATATAATATTGCTTATATACACATATACGTATAAATAATGTTCTCTACGTTTCAACATTTGAAGGTTCTGGAAAGACAAACATGATAATCCGCGTGTCATACATACATACACGTACTTAATATCATATTGTAGTAGATTATATTACATATACTAACTTAGTCAATATAATTGATTTTATTATATAACGAAATAGTTTAAAAAAGGATAAACACTCTGAATGACGTCAATATGTTTACCTTCATTAAGGACCTACAAGTAGTGGGACTAGACTAAACGGGGTGCGACCGGATTGGACCGGACTGCGGTCCTCAGTCATTATTTAGGACGTACAAAAAAAGAAACCGAAAATTATTCTGACCACCCTGACAATTTGAAGAATATTTGGAAGGAGAGTAACTTAGCTCTCATGACATTTAATTAGATCAGCTGCTATGAGAGCAGGTTAATAAGTACAAATCCCACTCCATATCGAACAATTATATAAGTAAGAATTCGTCCAATGTATATCTTCAATTCTACTTCGAGTACCACAAGGACTTTCATTTATCAGGGGCTAGGTTGGAAGTGGGTTGAGCCCCCCACACACACACAATTGACAAATCTTTGTCATTACAATATAAAAAAATATAGGTTTGTCATAAATAATTCAATAGAAAAACGGGAATTTTTTTTTTAAAGTTTTTTTTCGATTAAAAAATCAATTTAGACTCGACCCAAAAAAATTTGATCAAAAAAATGTCCCAGCAATGAAATTTACTAATGGAATCTTCAGTAAAAATTGTACCACTCTATCTCTGATTCCAAATCAGTGGATCCCAATAATTGAATAATTTTTAATACAATATTTTCTTCCCACTTCTTCCCTGAAATAAAAAATTTAATTCCCTTGGCCTATTAACTTCGGAAGAAAATATTTAAATGTGGTCGAATTTGCGAAAAAGTGAGGAACTACATTAAAGATAACAGCGTCTTCAATTTTTGGCTCTTGTTTCCACCACCAAAATAGAAGCAACTAAATTATAACAATTTTATTTTTTTTAAATTAAAAAAAAAGTAATTTGTTTCTCTTAATCTCGTCTCCTCAAAGTCTTGGTTTTGTCTTGGTCTAGTGTTGCGTCTTGACGAGGGAGAGACACAATCTTATTTATAAGGTGGAGAGATCCAGGATGACCGAGAGACACGAGGAGAAGAATTCACGTGGAGGAATAATGTAACACTGTTTATAAGATCATGTGTATTCTAACTATACTCTAATATATTTACAAAAGACTATTTATAATACGTAAAACACAGTACTTATAATACATAGACGAATATACAGGAAGATAAAAACATGTAAGGAAATATTAAATACATAGCATCTAGGGCAATGGTTCTTAAACTATATGGTGCATCAAGTTTCTTTTAGTGATGCGGGGAGGATGGAGTAATATAATACTAGAAAACTGTAAGTCAAGGCAGTAGTGCGCCCCCTACAAATGGTGGAGAAGAGCTGAGAAATAACTTCAATGAAATAACATAAATTCAAAAGACCATTTCTTATAACTTTAGTGGAAAAAAAGTATTTATTAGATTTAAATAGTGGAATGTAAAGCTATACTTCAAAAAGAGGACTATGATTGGCTTGATATTAGATTTAAATCATTTGAATAAAACTGTAATTTATGAATTTCACAGCCCTGATTTTTTTAATATATTTATATGTTTGACTACTTAAAAAAAAAATAATATAACAAATGGTCGACAAAAGTCTTTTTGAATTTATGTCATTGTAGTAATTTCTCAGCTCTTGTACACCCTTCGTAGCGGGTGAATTTGAGCCTTCGCTAACATGATTTGTATTATATGATTGAGTAGGGTAGGGAATTTTAATACAAAAAAGGTTGTCTCAAATTTGCATAAAATGATGTCAAAAAACTATCAAATTTTTGAAATTTGTACTCGGAGATCTTTATATTTTCTTGGGATTGACATATTATTAAAAACTTTGAGAAACCCGGGTTTAAGTGACTGTGGTATTGAACAAACGCAACATTTTGAGGTATATCTGTCTCTGTAAATTAATATAAAAATACCATCATTCCTGAAGAGAGAGGGGAAAGCCTTTATTTGGTGCCCGTGTCACTTGAGTGTAAAAACATTTAGTATTCATTATCTCACCACCATGAACTTTAATTATGTTGAACAATGACGTCTATTAATAATATATGTATGTTCCTATGACGAAACATGATGATTAATAATTCAGATATTTATTAATAAATAAATTATAATGTTGGTTTTTATTCTCTTATGAGGAATTGTATGAAAATGAGAGGTTCTGACAAAAGATTTCCTTGAGATTTTAACGCCCGTTATGAAGTACTCTTAAGAAAAAAAGAGAAGAATGCGGGAGTGATATATCTAGTATTACTGAGTTAAGGCCTTTTTTATATACGATGATGCCTGCTATATGATTTTTGATTAAGAAAAATAATTACTCTGATAAAGAGGAGAACCTTTCTCATTTAAAAATGCAATAGGGGAGGGAAAAATTGCAATCATATTCAAATTCATATGACTTTATTTTAATTAAACATTTTTAACCAAAGAAATGTAATAATGCTTACTTCAGAGGAAGGTGAATTCACCACTATGACGTATTATCTATTAAAGAATAAACAAAAAAGAAGAAAGAGTTAACCCAATAACCATTTTTCCTTTCTTTAATTTTTAAAGATATTTTTTTCATTACATAGAATCAATTAACCGGGCCCTACCTGGGCTTATCTTCATAATTCGTTTAAATATATAAACTTAAATGAAACGACGTAGTTCAATGGACCATGCGCTTGAGAAAACTTATTTTCTTGAGCATAATCTGCAAAGGATCGATACTCGGTATTTCTTAGAGAAGGAAATATGTATACTTAATGTATTTGGACTTCAAATACAATTCCTAGATCAGGTGGAGTAATTGCAATACTGCAATGTTTACTTATACTTAGAGTTAACATGTTTTTGTGGGGAAAATGAGCACGAGCAGAAGGGTGGAGTGAGACACATGATAAACAAGAATTAAAATCCTTGTTAACATCATCTACCTTTTATATGATTTGGGGGAAACATTAATTATTGTTTTACAAAAGAGGACCTTTTACATTTAAAATAACATTAGTGATAGTATAGATTATTGAAGAACTTAAATGCACACAAACAGTTGCAATAACAACGGATGGATGGACAAGTATATCTGGTGGATCTGGAATCTCAGAGTTTTTTTGAAACATAATTTTGGATATCAAGGTGGTACTTTTACTACTTGGTAGAGCGAGCTGTGATACAAAGTAATAATAAATTATCGAGCTCTTTATATTCCTGTTTATTAAGATAGTCTGATTAAATAATAAATCAATGCAAATTATGTATCTATCTTTTAAAAATCCCGTTATTTTGGAATACATGAAAAAAAAAATTTGAATAGGATAAATATTTTTCTGTTGTAAAATATAATGTTTTTTCAAATAATAATAATTTTTTGTTCATCAAAAGTAGGAAATCAATCATTGCGCAATTAAGACTTTTTAAAACTCTCATTCAGAAAATCATCTGTCTCTAGGTGTCAAGGAGTAATTCGTGAATGGATTATATTCAAATTCTCTTGAAATATCATGAGCCAAAAAGGTGTGAGCTCTTCCATATTTTCCCTGAGCCAGTCCTTGGTTACTAAAGAGACAGATTCAAAGGGTTGTACTCCTTTGAAAATTATTATAAAATGAGGATGAGAGCAAGTCGTAACTCATTTATTTCCAAAACAAAATGGCCAACGAACGATTTTCATGAATACTTGAGATAGATCCCCAAATAAAAAGTTGTCTATTATAATAATTAATTAAATCACTACACATAATCTGATCAAATCATAAGTGTTCTTAGCCACGTAATAATAATCAAATTCCCTTTTCATTTATGTTGCTATTGTTGATTTTTTTATCTCTCTTGTATTCCTTCAGACTCAATGACCGGTCCTAATATTGGACTGGACTGGACCGAATAAATAAGGTCCGACACAACACTACTTATAACCCCTTCCCTCACAGCAAATTATCAATGTTTCTCTCCGTTATTCATAGGCAGAAATTGTTACCTCATCAAAGAATAACACTTTTCATCAATTGTTGCACTCAGATTGTTAAACATATCTGTATAGTCCAGAATTTTTGTTTTAGTGGCTTACAGAGAGCAACATTTTACATACTATCAATAAGCCTTGATAGCTTTATAATATTATTTCAAGCAACAAATCTTAAATAACTTTTAAATATGAAATGTGTTATTAAATGTGTTATATGGATACACTTTACGACAAACTATGATTTTTGAAATTTTGATCAAAAAGGAGGAATTAAACTTTCAAAGAAAGGGTCATTTTTTAGTCATTTTTTTTTGTATTTACAAAATATTTTATCCAATAATTAAAATAATTTTTAATCTAGAAACATGTACCTACAAACTATATTCAATGTTTGTTTTTCCCTTGGACCGTTCACGGAGGTAGGCTGGAGGGACTGTAGCCCCCTCAAATAAAATTTGCCGTCTTCAGAATTATATAACATTATTGCTTCGAAGATAACATTTCAAAAGCTTAGCGAAATTTTTATCAAAATTATTTTTGCCTCTTCTAAAAAAAAATGCCCCTCTTTTCTGTTATTTAGAATTTTCAAATCAAAAAATAACACTAAATAATTGAGATAACTCAGAAAAATATTCTTCAAAAAAGTACTCTTTACGCCACAAAACCAGAAATTTTGGGTTATAAAGGTCATTTGTATGTTTTTCTTGTTAAAATAAATCAGGGACACACCTTCATATTCAAACGAAAAAAAATGAGTTTAAATTTTGGAGACTAGTTTAATGTTAGGAACATTGAAAAAAAAAAATTAAGAAATACTTATGAAATTGCTTACTACAAAAAATTTATACACACTAGAAAATGCTTAGGATTTAAAACTCTACTCATAATCACCCTCCCTGATTTAGAAATTTCATTACTAATAAAATATGAGGGTAAATTTTTAAGTTTGACGGCACGTCATACTAAGTCGTTCTATTTCGAAATCGTAGACAGCAAAAGCGGAGAGTTCAAATTCAATTATTTCAACCTTTTAAAAAATAAATAAAAATAACTTTGCCAGGTGAGGCAAAGCGAAGAAGCCCGAAGAATATATTATTAAAACAAGAGGAGAGGAGGCTTCTCGACTTTTTCTAGATATTTGAACAATTTGCACTTTGGAGGATCATAAAAGTAGATTGAAGATCTCATTATGAAATGCACAACGACTTTCCCTTGTACCGTCCGTGAATTATTACAGTATAACTGTTTAAAAAAATACCTTTTACGGAAGTTTTAAATCCCTCGACTTGTTTTCTCGGTTCCCATTGAGCTTGAGGGATATATATTTTTTATTACATTTTATTCACTTGGATCCTTTAAAGTACAACTAGTTCGTGAAAACAGTAAGAACAAAATTCAGTTTATTTTAGGGAGTTATAGCAGAAATTGACATTTTTTATTCAATAGGGCCTCCTTCAGCCTCCACACTCATCCTGAAGGCCGCATGAAACCTTACGGATGTTTTCTTCTGCATATGTAACCTTGATGGATTAACATCAGAGAACTGGGAGGTCACACGTTCTTGGACACATTCAAAAGAAGTTTGGCTCTTGACAACCTCTTCTCCTTCGCGGCCGTCGTAATGAGATGTTTCTTCCTCCTTGCTCTTGATTTTGCTCCCAACTCATCTTTAATGATCATTCGGATTGCAACGTCCCTCACATTCATTTTCTTGGCTGTGCCAGGAATCGTCCTCACTGGATTTCTAGCAAGGCTGTTTTGCACTCGTATAAACACAGCCTTTGTTCTTATTATTCGTTTCCTACATTGCACATACTTTCTGGTGACTGTTCCATAGGTTTTAAATCGATTTTTTAATGACATGGATGGCCCTCTGGTTAATCTTGAGGTCATTGGCAATCTCGGTATTCTAGAGCGGAAGCATTTCCACCATAAGAACTATTTAAGCTTTCATTTGTTTATTTTTGAAGATACATCCAATATATATGAATACAATCAATTGTAAGTGATAATTAGAATATAAAGCAACTTCACTTTTGTAAAAATTACTATTGAAATTCGAGCTGTGAGCATTTCCTTATGTGTAAACATAAGTATGACACATGGAGTACAAGAAAAGTCGTATTGGAAAAAAGGCTCCGAGACCCCCTTCGAAATACTCTATTGGAGACAAACTCATAACCTTCTCCATATGAGACCTACCATCTACTTTCATGATCCTCCAAGTTATTTTTTTATTGTTAAAAGGTTGTGATAATTGAACTTCAATGTAACCCTATTGCTGTCTCCAATTTGAGATCGAAAGAGAAAATATGACGTCCGGGCAAACTTATAGAGTGTACTCAAAAAGGATTGATTTTTTTAAAACTTATTGGTAGGATTTAAAATAAAATAAAAGTTTTCTAAAATGAGAAAAGCAACGGGAAAGTAATATGAAGGTTACATATAAATGTAAACGCAATTTGGGGAAAGGGACAAAAAGAATGATTGAAGGAAAAATGAACATTGAAAAAAATTAAAAATTAATGAGCCCCCCCATTCACTCTGCTTACATGTTTAATATGCTCTTTATATTCTATTCCATTTTACATATATATATGTATGAATATAAAATTGTATATTTTCATGTTTATTAAAAAAAATTTCTTCAACTTTTACAGGATATTTTTAATTGGTCTAATTTGGTGTATTAGTACAAAAATCCATATATTTTGTACAAAAAAAAAAAATCCTTACTTAGAACGTCTGAAGGATTTTTTAGAAGAGACTAAAAGCTATTTTTCAGTAATGAAAAATTGATACATTTGTTTTTTGATCTTCTTGCCATTTACATTTTTCCCGCAATGTTATAATTTTTTGTTGATGAAGACAAAAATGTCCCCATTTGCAGATGTCCCTGATTACTACCATCTACAAAGTTGTTGTGTTGCATTTCGATTTAAAAATTATGGGGCTGTGATACACTCAGGGCCGGTGTTAAGTTTTTTTTTATTGGGGTGGGGGCGGGAATAATTTGTTTCTTTACATTTTCTGACAGAAAATTTTTTCCGAGTCTTTATTGAATGAAACTATTTAATTTTAGAAAACTAAATTGAATGGACTTTTTATTTTTTTCCCTAATAAAAATACTTGGTATTTTTTTACCAAAATTTTGGGTAATATTTTTCGGTTTTTTTTTATTAAAGACTGTTTAATTTTAATCTTAGAAATGAATTTTTGATTTTTTCAAATAATTGTGTTCTTATTTCATTTAATAAAGTTTGATAACTCTTCATATGTCTAAAATGTTTTTAAAAAATATATATATTTTTAAAGACCGTCCTATTTTTATTCATTTCTTCTATTCAAATATGAATGTATTTTTTTTCCAGTCAATACATAATTAATCCAGAAAAATACAACTTTTTTCTAATTATTCAGTCTAAATCCGTGGTCCCATGAGCAATTCGAACTAAATTTGCCTCATCTACACGTTATTGACTATAGACTCATTTTAAAGTATATTGTTAATGACAACAATTGGCAGATTTCATATGACGTAACATGGCTTCGATGACGTCATCTGAAGTAGTGTGGTAGAAACAATGATTTTCTCGGGGGTTTTACATCTATGATAAACTCCCAAGGGAAAAATGTTTTACAAAAAATATCACATTTAATTATTTCATAATAACTAATAAATTCTTTGATCTAAATTCTGGTACCATTTTCGTACAAAATAAAGTGGTCTACATAGAAAAAAGGGCTGCAATTTATGACCCATGAGACAGATGTCGTCTTTTATATGTGCATACATATAATAATAATTTTTTGTTAATTGATCCATTTTTCATGATATCTTGAAAAAAAGTGGTAGGCTTTTTTGACAAAACGGGTTGAGTTCAAGAAAATTAATTTTTATTAATTTTAATGACATGTGAAGAAACTACAGACGTGTTTTGGCCCCTTTTCCATTCTAAAAGATTACTAACCCCCGGTCTATGTATATTGAATTCCAACAGCTCCAGATAATGATTATTTTCGAAGGAAGATTAGTCTGAGAGATATAATACAGGTCTTATTTTGAAAGTAAATATACACCACCATTTTGATCTGAGAACGATTAAATTCCAGCCCTCATTTGAAAACTCTGGTTTTAGACCAAAATATCTCTCTAAATCAGTTTAAATTTTAGTTAAAATCACTTAAGATCTGATAGTAGTCCCAAGATACCATCTTTCTAGCCTCTTTATCCACTCAAAACCTCTACTGTCAAATTATCAAGTTATCAAAAATTCTGCTTTATATTTTAATGGAAAAAGTATCGTAAAGTACGGAAACACCGATATTTATATTGCCACCGGAACCGATACGAAAATATTGTTATCGTATGAACAATATGCCTATACATACAACGTTAATAAAGATAATTTTGTATTATTTTTCGTATGTGTTTGAGAGACGAGTTTGGTTTTTCTATAGTTCATGAATAAATAATGAATATTGTTTTTCAATTGGAAGAGGTGAAAGAAAGACTTATTTTCATACCTTTAATACATATTTGTAAACTAAATGTATTGTACATAAGTACAGCTAATATGTTTAAGAATGACAAGAGTGTAAGGGTGGTGGTAAATGGTGTTAGTAAATGATTTAAGAGGGGTTTCCCTCTTTTTAAAGAACATAACTACACATAAATGAAAGAGTTTTCTCGATACACATAAAATGGTTCAGGTACAGAGTTGTAGAAAATATGACTTAAACAACATGGTTTATATTTTGGGGAGAGGGGGCTTGGTTTTTGGAATTTTTTGGAAAACAAAATCCAACAATTATATCTTTT
Organism: Lepeophtheirus salmonis; assembly: GCF_016086655.4. Lineage (NCBI taxonomy): Eukaryota > Metazoa > Arthropoda > Copepoda > Siphonostomatoida > Caligidae > Lepeophtheirus > Lepeophtheirus salmonis. The sequence continues at coordinate 8,367,083 of NC_052131.2, read as the reverse complement.
TGGAAAAAAGATTTAAAAAATTAAATTGTCTAAAAAAAAAATTAAAAAATTAAATTTTTTGAAAAAAGAATTAAACTATTCAATTTTTCTAAAAAAAAAAAATCCAAATCCAAAAAACAACTGCTATTAATAAAAAAATTTCAAAATACACATTTGTTCACCAAATTTTTTTAAAAATAAATTTCAAAAATCCAAAGCTACATATTCACACAAAATAAAATTTTTGGGTATAATTTTTGAAGAATTTAATTAAGTTTCGAATATTAAACCCCTGCAGACCCCTGTAATCATAACAATATACCGGTAGCTGCATAAATACGCGGACTAATTTTTAAACGCTTATATCTCGAGGTTCTGTGACCGGAAATAAAAAATTCCAGCAAAAGTAACTCTGTAAACCTTTTGGCTTTGTTTTTGTTTTTCTTACTCGCATCAAACAAAGTCGTTTACAATGAATGACGAGACCAAACGTCATATGGTTGCCACTCTCCTCCGCGCAGGTAGGTCTGTCTACTTGGAGATTTTGAAGGACAAGCTCCTTCCATAGGCCCTCAAGATCTCTAATGGGGCCCCTTTATCTTCCAGCAGGATGGGACACCTGCCCATACCTCTGGAATAACTCAGAATTGGCTCACTGCCAATATGCCATTTTGGAACAAAAACATTTGGCCACCTCAATCACCTGATTTGAATCCCCTTGACTACAGTGTGTGGTGGCAAATTGAGAAGAAGGCCTGTGCTACCCCCACCCGAATTCGGAATCATTGAAGGCCAGCATCAATGAGCAATGGGCAGCCATGGAAGACCATTACATCATCAATGTGTGCAAGGCCTTCCACGGGCGCTTGGAGGGTGTCATAGCAGCTGATGGCGATTATATTCAGTAATTATATTAAATTTTATACCAGAATAAATTCTCTATTATATCATTCTCAAAAAAAAATACGTCATACGAATTTTATTACACATTTAATTATTTGCCACAAATAGTCCGTGTATTTATGCAACTACCGGTAAATAATATTTTGGAGGATAGCAGCTTGGCTGTCATGGCGTTTCATTATATTAGCAGCAAGTCTCTAAAAGATTAAGCAAATAAAGTAAATAAAGTAAGCCGGCAAGGACGGCATAGGATGGTAATACTCCGATGTCGATCCAGAATTCCTCTCTGAGTCCAACTGCGACGTACATTTATTACTCCTGAACAAATCATGATAGTTATTCTTCGCCATTCATGAGCAACGGTACTAGTTAGTCATAGATACTTTGATGCTCTCTCTCTTCAAGAATGAAGGAATAATGATAAAATAATTGAAGAACAAAAATCTGTTTAGGTTGCAACTATCAAAAAAATCTTCCTCATCTAGGGTCACGTTTTTTGCGATTCTTGTCTACGCAAGGTTTCCAGGTAGCTATTGAGTCTTTTCATGTGGCAAATGAAAATATAATTTATGTCGGTTGAAAAATATATAATTTACATCTTCCCTTTAAAAAGAAATTTTGATAAAAAGCTCGGAAAAAAAATGTTTGCTAAACGATTCTAAATTTCTATAATAAAAAAATCAATGTCCCACAATCGAAATAATATATGAATTTTCTTCTATAAATAAATTTGTTGTTTCAATGGACTTTTTTATTTGTAATTTATGGCACTACAATTTACAGATGGCTTACACTCTGAAATTAGTGCAATTCAGTCATTGAAAGTCAGAATTGCTGATGGTGACCCTTTTGCAGCCATAAATAATCAATTTTTATATTAAAAAAATCATTAATATTAAAGAAAATGGTTAATTACTTATCTGTATGTAGATGTCAAAATGGGATAAAGAATTAAAAAGCTAAAAAGCTTACTAAAAGCTATCCAGCTAATGCTTGGTTCAATTATACAATATCAGAACCTAATACAAATTAAAAATATGTTATTGCATCGTTATACAATTTTATTTCCATAGTGTGGACAATACAGAAAGAGTGAGATATTTTTGTGTGGTAATTATCCTACTTTTCTTGTCCCCAATAGATCCGAATCAAAACTAATTCTAATAGAAAAAATAGGGACCATTAAGACGATTTTGCCTTCAACTATGATTTCGTTTGTGACGTCATCACTCATCAGTAAAGACTCACTATTGGGAAAAGGGGTTATTAATAGTTTTGAAAAAAATGTAATTGGCTAATAAATTCAGCTAAACGTATTTAGTTCTTTTTTTAAAAATTAATTGTAGCAAAAACTAAATATAGCCACTCAGTTACGTGAAACTTTTAAAACAGGTGACCATTAGACCAGGTTTCATAGGGTTTGTGTACCAAAGTCTTGGATAAGAGTACATATAAACATCCAACGTTTATAGAAATAATAAATAACTATATGATTAATATTTAATTAGCATATTTAATATTAATCATAATTAAGGAAAAAAACCAACTGATTCTTAGATAATATAAATGTTTCAACTAAATTTGGTGACATTTAGATAAATATGACGGAATATTGTTTATAAGGATGTAACATGGTTGTCAAAAGAGTAATGTTTATCCTTATAGTAAAAAAAAGCAAAACACGGAGTTCTTGTGGTGTCCTATTTTTTTTTTTTTTTTGTGCCTACAATATTTTTATTATGAAAAAAACATTGTTTAGATCCCAGAGTGTAATTTCATTTTGAAAGGAATACAGGCTATGCGGAAGCTTTTAAAGAACGTTATAATAATTGGACATTCATTAAAGTTGTACTCCGGTCCAAAATCTTATTGAACTTTTATTAGTTATCAATTTATAATTTACAAAAAAAAAAAAAAAAGATAATATGTTTAGAACATGACCATTTCAAAGGCTGATGAAATCAAAAACTTTGTTGACATCAATAATTTCATTTTCTCATATATTTTTTGAATTGAACATTTCCAAATTTATTCAGCTGTAAGAAAATTGCCAAAATACGACTATAGACTATTATAAGAAGTAAACTTCTTCATATTTAGAACAATCATTTAGTCCAACAAACGTAGAGTTTTTTTTGTTTTTTTTTTGGAAGGATTGAGTTTCCAAATTTGAACCATTATTTATGAAAAAATTATATCCATTAGATGTATGTTTTTTGTTATATCCTAAAATTGAATTCAGGCTAGATTGAGAAGTGCGTCCAACCCATATACATATTTGGTCAGTTAACCAAATAGTCAGATAATATGATTTTTCTCATAATTCAGTCTGGATTACCTTTGTAGTTCCCCCAATTTTAATCGTCAATATATATCAATCAGGGTTGACCGCTGGAATAGATATATATTATTTTTTTGAGAGGGGAGGGGGGGAGAGCTTATTTTTTTGGATTTTTAAAATTTTGAAGAAAAAGTTTTAAACATTATTATTTTTATCTTTAATTTACAAATATTAAATTTTTCAAAAAATTTAAAATTCAATAAGCCATAGGTATTCCAAAAGAAATAAATTTTTTAGAAAAAAATTTCAAATTAAATTTTTTACAATTTTTTTTTTAGAAATAAAATTTCAATTATTAAATTTTTTAGAAAAAAAATTCAAAAATTTACAGATACATACAAAAAGTTAAGTTTTCAAAAAAAAAAATCCAAAATCCACATTTATTATAAAAAAGTTTAATTTTAAACAGAATAACATTTCAAATATTATATTTTTTGGAAAAAAATTTCAAAAATTGACAGATTTTTACAAAAAGTTACGTTTTTGGAAAGAAAAAATCAAAACTTCACAGATATTTACAAAAATTTAAATTTCTTCAGAAAAAAAAATCAAATATTAAATTTTTGGAAAAAATTTTCAAAAATTCACAGTTATTTATAAAAATTTAATTTTTTTATTTCATTGCATATATAAAATTTTTGGCAAAAAAATTTAAAATATTAGATGTTTCGGAAAAAATTTAAAAAAAAATCTAAGCTATCCAGAGAAAAATTATTTCTTTGGAAAAAAATTATCAACAAATTATTGTGGTGAATCCTTTCGCTAGTTGCATATTATAGTACAAAAAGTTTATTGGCACAACGAATGAATTAGAAATTGACGGACTTTATTTGAAAGGACCATCATATTGTGGTCCAATTAAGTCTCATAAATCAAAGGAAGACCCTAAATTATACTTATCATTCTTGGGCATTTCAAATCATGTCAGAAATTTTGATACAAAACTCATAATTAACCAAAGTACAACTGTCTATTAAACATTAGACTGTATGTAGGATAAATGATATTTTTTTTAAATTGTGGTTCATAAATATAAAAACAATGTACAGCAATATTCCATAGACAAAATCTGAGTCAATTCCAATTTTAAAACTTGAGATACGAAATAATTTTGTGTATAGTTTATAACTTTTATTTGATAAAATATATCAATTTCTCATTATTTTATTGTGACGATCCACTTTGGTTACTTTATGTGCAATTTGCAGCACATCCAAAGGATTAATCAGAACAATCTCTGTTTGTACAAATGAACAATGAGTAGTTGAAGAATACAAAAACTCAATTTCGAGAAAAATCATTTGCGCTTGCTTTTGGGTTTACTGGGCACTTTACTTAGCTTTCAAATTCATTTTCGAGATATTTCGATGTGCATTTATGTAGGGGTACTATTATTTACAAACGCTGACACTCCATTTAAAGGCATTGTTTTAATAATATATGCCTAGATATATAGAAATGTACGTATCATAAAATTATAATTAAATCACACTCCAACTTGGGGTTTTTTTTATTTATTATTATTTTCGTGGAATAATTATAGCATGGAACTTATATTTAATATACATACATAAATATGGTTTAAAGTATAAGGTTCAAAATTATCAATTTTTACCATGAATAATTAATTCAAGAGTTGCTCTAAAAAAAAAAAAAAGGATCAATGAGGACGATAAGGTAGGTTATTAAAAATAATATTACGGTTCTCTACGCACACCTCAACGGAAAAAAAAGACAACCAGCTATCTATTTCAAGCACCCATCGTTACTTTGAACTTTTTATTAATTCCATGTTGCGAAAGTAAATTAAAATTCCTGGGCGCAGAGTTCTTTAGAAAGCAAGGATCGCACTCTTTCTTTTCTTTTTTTTTGTCTGTTCTCTTTTTCTCAACCAACGGGAAGTACTAACATAGATAATCCCAAGTTCTCCTTCTTCCTACAAGTGCCTACTCATCCCAATTCAAATGCATCATCGTGTTTTTCCAGCAGTATGTCACTATGTCTGAAGAGGAATTGACTAACTTATCATGGCTCACATCAACGAGTTGTAGACACCTTTTGCCAGGGATCCGGCCTGAATTAGAATATGAGGGCCCTTGTTTTGGTATCCTTAATTCCCCAAGTTGTAGTACTGATAACAGTAGTAAATCCTCTTCCACTAAAAAAGTCCAGAAGCAGAAAAAGACATTGTTTTCATGTTATGGAAATAATAAGGTGAATGTGGAACGACTTTTGGATGACACTTATAAATTGCTTAATATGGAAGACTACAAGAATATGTCCTCCACAAAACCTCCTTTTTCTTATCGGGCTCTGATTATGCTCTCCATGAAAGACACTCGTAGGAAAATGACTTTGAATCAAATTTATAAATGGATTAAGGATAATTTTGCATATTATCGAGACGGAGACAAGAATTGGCAGGTAAGGATAGATATAACATGTATACAACATACTTGCTGAAATTTCTAATAAGTCAAAACAAAAACTATCTTAAACTGAAATGGTGTCCTTTAAATCTTGCTACATCATACAATGTCGAGTACAAGTCGTATTATCAAATTGTAGGGATGTAGTATTTACAATACTTGTGACGAAATTGAAGTTTCTATGGATGGTCAATACCTATATTATACACTATGGGGAAAAAATGAAGGTCTTGTAACGCCCGTAGGCTGAACCCCATATTAATTAATGTAATTTAAGCCGTAGAACACGAATATGACCATCAAAACTGTCACTCCATGAAGGTTTGGCCTTCAAAGCCTTTTTTTTAAATCATGTTTTTAGGGTATAACAAAGAGATTAAGTCCCATATTTCGACATGAAAAAACGATATGAAAGAAAATCAAAGTAAATAATAAATTGATAAAAACATTTCAGCGTATAAAAAATCTATTATTTATTACGTTATCTTGATTATATTTAATAAAAAATGTAAATAACCACCAAAAAATCGAGTAAAATGAAGGACATTACTTAGATGCTAATATCTTTTTTTATTTTTTCTTCAAATGCTTTATATTATAGCTAAACTTATAGAATAGGCCTTACATTTCAATTTTAATAAAGGTCGGTTTTGATTGATTTATGGTCAATTAAGTTTATAATATTTATTAAAATATATATATATAATAAGCTGGTTATGTTGCGTGAACATATATCCTAATAATATTCCGGCGAAAAAAATTAATTACTTATGAGGCTATATAATTTCATCATTTATATGTAAGGGAATTAAAACAAGTTAATAGATGCTTCATATTCAAATTAATTTAGTAGTATTTACTTAGTGTGAATAGTTATATATTAGTGAAGCATGTCATTTAAAGTTTGTAAAATTGTAATTTATAATCACGCAGCTTAACCCACTACGGCTCAAATAACAATAATAAATGCACGTTTCAGTCTGCGAGCAAAAATGCTGTTATGTTGTGAATAATTTTTTGACTATTCTAATCAAAAGTACTGATTGGTAAGACGTATTCTATTACACAATATCAAGTTCAAATCCCCAAAGTTATATTACTACAAGTAAATAGATAATACGGATAACATCAATGTATGGTTCCTAAATTAAAATGACCTATGATGTACTTAAATAAAACGCAATGATACATAGAAAATTGTAACTTGGACAGACTGTTTGGGCACAAGTTACAACTTGTGCACATTTTTTCGTACACTTTACCCTAATTGAATGCCTTAATTTTGATTTATGAAAAGATACATCTGACTCCAATTTTATGGCCCCTTTCAAATCCATAAAATCTATCAATTTCCAATGATTTCATTGTGACAATGAATTTTTGCGAACTTTAAGTATCATTTGCTGTTACTGCAAAAGGGTGATCATAATAATTTGGTGACGTAATTGGCAATTATAATTTGTCAAAGAATGCATATTAGAGATAGATCCCGTGTCCTTGGCAGAACCATAAACTAAATTCCTCTTCTATATGATTGAATAGCCTTAAATTCACCAAAACCTTGTTTCAGAATCGTGGATTGACTCGATATATTCGGACTCAGACGAGCAAAAAACGTAAAAAATCCTTTGTTGTGAGTCAGTGTAAAGTTACCAAGGCAAGTCACAAGTTATAAAAGACAATCTAAAGTCTAGTCCTAATCCATTTGTTGATTTTTAACACGATTCAATTTGAAAAGGCTATCTGCGAATACAATCGGTAATAATAATATTATTTTCTCGTTTCTAGTGGGAGAAGCGATTTTTTTTTTGTAAATAACTAGAACCATTTTTTTAAAAGAACAAAAAATATCAGGATCTAAAACTAGGAACCGAAATCCAACAATACTACATATTATTATTATATGTAATCTTGACTCAATTTAGAGAAAAGTAATTTTTTAAGATCCCTTTTGTGTTTAAGAGTAACATATGTAAGTATTATTGTATTGTATTATAAATAAATTGAAATTACATAATATGTACATACATCTATCTACTATTTCTGAGTCTAATGTGGGATTTTTTATGGTTGGAGATCAATTAAAGGGTAGAAACAAACCATAGAATAGTCTCACTAGAAACAATATACCTATTACTCGAATGAATAGCTATCATTATCTATTGTTAGGTATAGAGTATAATGATACTTTCTTCCCTTAATTAACTTTCCTCTCTATCAAATATAAATTACACATAAATAAAAAATACAATAATTGAACCTCATTTGTTTAATTGGTAGTTAGTTAATTTTCACTCTTCTTGCTATTATTAATATTTTCCCCCTTTTTAGAACTCCATTCGACACAACCTATCGCTCAACAAATGCTTTGTCAAAGTGGCTAGATCCAAAGATGAACCTGGGAAAGGAGGATTTTGGATTCTAGATTCGAACGAATATCAAAGTATTCCATCAACAGACACATCATCACAAATGCCATTTCAGCCAATCCCATTCACAAAGCCTTCTCCTTCTTTATCATCATCCACATTCTCCACGGCTCCATCCCCTCACTATGTGAGCAATAGCAATAACAAAAGAAAAAAGAATATCAAGGAAGTGCAAAACACGAAGATTTGTCGAAGATTCGTGGGATCAAAGATTTCATCAAAGTTCAATCATCATTATAGTAATAACAATTCTGGTAACTCACGAAATTCTTCAAAAAAGAATCTGACTCCGCCACTCATGCCCTCCACTGTCTACGGACAGGATAACATAATCAATTTGACTTATAATATCTCTTCTGGACCATTTGAAGGGCTTCGAGGCATTGTGGAGGAGGATGAAGAAGAGATTGAGGAACAAGAAGAAGAAGAGGAGGAGTCCGAGCATAATGGCCGAGATTTTGTGGATTTTGAAATGATATTTAAGAATGAAAAGTACTTTGAAATGAATCCCCCATCACATTATTATGGATATGAGGAAGGTTTTGGGCATAGTGTTGAGCTAAGTCCACATCCCTCATCTGTTTCAACGACACCTGCGGACTCATCATTAGAGTTTACGCCATTTACTTCGGATAATAACTTTAATTTAGAACAATTTTTGACATTAGATGCGGATCAGATCGCGGAGAATCGAAATATGTTTTCCTCATCTTTAATATGAATTGTTACGAAGAAAGACTTGGATTTTAGTCTAACAAGTACATAGATATTTGGCCCCATATTTTAGAGTTATTTTTCAGTTGGTATCTCTTTTTTCAAGTGGTTCACTTCTAATTAAAATTTGATTAAGGTAGTAAGTAGATAGTTGATAAAGGGAACTGAGAATAATTAAAACTAGTTTAGGATGACCAACCGTACTTTTTTACTCGGACATGTCCTTTTTTATGAGTTTATTAAACGTCTGGTTTTATAAAAGACAAATGACACATTTAAAAAACCCTTTTTTTTCAAATTTTTCCTTTAATAGAAAAGAAAATTTAGATAAGAGAAAGAAAAAAATCCAAAATTCGAGGTCAAAAATACCTTTCTAAAAAAGAAGCTAAGATTCTAATTATATTTTCTAAAAAAACCTAAAATCAATAATACCAACTTTATTCTTAAATTTAAGTAATTTAAAAATATTAACGCTCATCCCTCTACGCCAAGTGTCCTCATTTATGGAAATCAAAATATGATCACCCTTATTAATACTTATATATTATAAAAATCAACATAATAGGGCGCCAAAACCCCATTTTAATTTTTGAGGAGAATAGGTGGGGGCGGGAGGGTGACAATAGAAAGTATCCAAAATATAGGTCCTTCCATCTACCTTGAATTCATACTTTTTTGCAATAAAATACATTGTGGATCATCATCATTTCAAATTCAAAAGGAAATTGTTAAATAAATTAAAAATGGAATTGGTAAAATTCCAAATGAGACTGTCAAATTTCTATATAGAAAAGTCAAATTTCAAATCAAATTTATCAAACTCTAAATGGAAATAGTCAAATTCAATATGGAATAGTCAAACTCAAAATGGAAATAGTCAAATTCAATATGAGAACACACTTATTCAAAATCAAAATGGTCAAATTCAATATAATGAGAGTCCAATTCTAAATATAACTAGTCAAATCCAATATGGAATAGCCAAACTTAAAATGAGAATACTCAAATTCAAAATGGAGTTAGTCAAATTCAATATAATAATAGTCCAATTCGAAATATAAATAGTCAAATCCAATATGAAATGGTCAAATTCAATATGAGAATAGTTAAATTCTAAATATAAATAGTCAAATTCTAAATGGAATAGTGAAACTTACAATGAAAACTCTCAAATTCTAAATGGGTTTAGTCATATTCAAAAATGATACTAGTCAAATTCTAAATGAGAATAAACAAGTTCAAATAGGATTGGTAAAATTTAATATAAAATAGTCAAATCCAACATCAGAATAGTAAAATTAATAGGAGAAAAATCCTACTTCAAAGCGAAAGTAATCAAAATTCAAAATGAAAATAATCCAAACTCTTAATTGGAATAGTCAAATTCAAAATGAGAATGTTAATAGTCAAACTCCAAATGAGAATATTCAAATTTTAAATGGAATAGTCAAATAAAAAAACTAAGAATAGTCAAATTATAAATGAAAATAGCCAAATTATAAATGAAAATAGCCAAATTATAAATGAAAATACTCAAATTATAAATGAAAATAGTCAAATTCGAATTAGAAGAAATTCCAGATGAACAGCAGAGTTGTATAGGAGCTCTACAACGTATCATGCCTCCCTAACACCCTCTCACTAGCATATTCACCAAAAATTTACAATATATTGTTAGATGATTGAGACTAACATCTTCTGGACAAAGCTACAAACAAAATAGAGAAACGATAACCACATGATCAATTTTGGGGGCTGCGAGAATTCTTTTTACCAGCTAGGTAGCACTGAGTTTTAAAAGAATTTCTCTATAAATAACTACGATACCTCCATAAATTTGGCATTTTAATTGAATTAACAAATATAATTATGCAATGAGAATATAAATTGCATACGTCATTTGTGGTATTTTTAAGAGCAATATCTTACGGAGGAAGAAATGTCTTCCCGCAGACAATACAATATCATCAAGCCAGGGTTTTATCACTTTGTTTCATGGCTTTGGTTCTGGGGTGAAGGATGTCTTCGTGTACTTTTTATTATATAACTGGATTGGTCCTTAGAATGCCTTCCTGATTCATGATTAGATCACCAAAAAAATACAACTGAAAAGTATTCAAAACTCATAGGGAATCCAATCCTATTTTTTCGATTAAAATCGACCTCTTTACTTATGAGATTATATTATTTATTATTATTATTGATTTTGTATACGTAAGCCCAAGATACTTAATAATAAGATATATCAGTATGTTTTTTTTTACCATACCCGTCAGACTTGACGCAAATGTAGAGGTGATATGCTTTTAATGAAAAACTACAATTAAAAGAAGAAAAACGGTTGTTGCATGTGTTTTTTTCTTCTTTTTTGTTCATTATTTAAGAGGTTTCGTGGTGTTAACTTCTGTCTCTGAAGTTAGTATTCCTGCCTATCTTTGGTGTAAATTGGTTTAAAAATGTCTAATAAAATAAACATATATGAATTTAAATATAATTGTAATATTTTCCCTGCACTAATTATATTTTAAATGCAGAGTGACCTCCTCTTTAAAACAATTATTCATTCCCCCCCCCCCAAAATCATATAAAAGGCAGCTGATATCCACAAGGATCTTAATTCAAGTGTACCATATGTATCGTTCCCACCTTCTCCTCGTACTTTTTTTGTTCCCTACCAAAATGTCAACTCTATATATATCTAGTCCTTTTCTAATATTTGTAAAATTTATATGTATTATATCACAAAATTGGGCGCGCTTTTCAAAAACAGTGTCTTTGATGTACTTTGTATTTAGGTTTCTTGCATAACCTTAGTATAATTGATGTATATGTTAGCCTACAGAATTTACCATTAAATGCATCTGTGTACTTATCTAGGTAACCATTAGCAGTCAATTTGGCATTGATATTTAATTAGAAATCTGCCGATACGCAGACATATTTTATGAATATAATATCTGCACAATTTCATTGATAACAAAGCATGTACTCTTAATTCTTCATTGCTCAAATAATAAACCTAATATAAAAAATTCAGAATGATTATTTCAAGAGGAAAAAATTGAAAATTATTTATACCCATATCATGGATTTGATTGAAATTTTTCAATATCCATAATACATTAACTATGTATTTATTGAGGGCTTGTAATTATTGTGCCTTTTCAATCAATCTCTCTCTCTCTCTCTTATGACTATAGTTGATAATATTGTAGAGAAAAACGCGTGCAAGGAGGAGGGGGAAAAAAAGACATATGGTATCATTGTTTAAAATACTGATGTGATCATCATCTGCCTGCTTTATTATGATTTTTGAGGGTATAACGAATGTATTAATTAGCAAAATGTTTAATGAAGATATACTACGTATAATTGACTTCGACGTTTTTTATCCGTTACAGTAGATTTGAAAACGTCACACTCCATGAAATTGTAATTCATTATGAACCTTATTCTCAGAATAATAGCTAATGAGACGACAAAGTAGAGTATTTGAAATATATTTGAAGCTCAAAGTTTAAAAAAGAAGGCTTTAATTAAATATAATCTACATACTAAAAAATAAACCATTAAACATTTAAGTTAAATATACAAAATTAAACAATTAAAGTCATATAACTATTAATAATAATAAATTATAAATACAGAATATTGAAATAATAGATTGATCCAGATAATTTTTTCCTGTTTTAACATCGGAATTCAGTTAAATATGTCATAACTTTAGGTTGCAATACACAAGCGAGACGTGAGTTTAATCAAAAAGATAATCACCCCTCTTCTTCATGTGGAAGTTGCTATATACAATTGTGCACAGGATAGATATATCTCTACCGATGAGATCTAACTAATTATTAATAATAAAGTAAATGTCAAAATCATAAAATTAGACAATAAATAAATTAATAAAAAAATGTTAGAGATAAATTCATCGTAAAGATTTAGAGCAAAAGCTAATTATGTAGTAATGTCCGGCGATATTACTCCCTATTAAGAGCATCAAAAAGATTTTCCCCGTTATTTAGGTATGCTTATATAACAACATACTATTATCATGATGGATATACACAATTGTTAATTATAATGCAACACCCAATGTAACTACCCTCGTTGTTGTGACCATTTAAACAGTTGTTTTTGCCTTTTATGAGTTTTCTGAACACCATTTCTTGGAGCCCATCAACCATAGCTAAGCCTTTACTGATAAAAAAGTAATATTTATTGACTATGTAATATTGGAAAACCTAATTATCATACCCAAGTCTTAAAGCGAAGTAAGTAGTCTCAGACAAACTAGTTGCAAACCATCCAAAGCTACTACCCCCGTTGTTGTGACCATTTAAGCAGTTGTTTTTGCCCTTTACTGAGTTGTGTATCATAATTCTTGATATATTTAGCTAAAATAGAATCATATTTTATGGTTAGATTTAAAAAAAAAATTGAACACTTACTGTGAGATAGTACAAAATTCAGAGTTCCATTTCGATATTCGTAAATACTTTTTACTGATAACTTGATCATCATTTGGTGTGGATCACTCAAAACATTTTATATGTATTTCTATATATGACATCAGTACCAACATCCTCCATTAATTTAATGATGGTTCCTCGGGAAGGGATATGTTTACCCTTGTATTTCTCCATAATTTTTTTGAACGTAGATGATTAGCAAAGGATAAGGTTATATTACATGCCATAAGCATCTTTGTGAGATCAGAGTTAATGTCTGACTTGATGTATTGATTATTAACTTGATTTTTTAGATGAATATCTATTCTCTTGATATGAGATGAGTATAATGAGTGGCGTGTAATTCTAGGCAGGGGACTAAAGGCACATTTATATCGACAAATCTGACAAACCATCTGTTTCTCATCCGGTAAGTATTTTCCAAATTCCTGGGCCTCCATTTTCATAAATCCAGACAGAAGGCGACGTCATTTTGGGGATTTTATTCAGTTCTCTATCGACTATCACCATCTCATATTATATTAATATTGAATAATAAAGGCGGGAATGATAACGTTCATGATTGATAGAAGAAGATGTATATTATTTAATCAATGATGCCATAAGTAATTCTTCTTTTCTCCTCGCACGCTTTTCTATTCTTACCAAAATTATCACCCTTACTTATGACATAGGGATGCAGTTTTTTATCAGAAAAACACAGTTTAGCAATTTAAAAAGGAAAAACGGCGTGGTTCTTTCTTTATTAGATAGTTGTGGTGTTAACATCTCCAGCGGTTTATGAAATATGTCCAAGAAAGTGGAAATGGGTTTTTCTTGTTGCAATTTGAACAGGTTTTTTTTATTTTCGAGAGCTGTTACCATTATTATTGTACTTTAAAAACGGAACATCTAAGTATAAAATTATAGGTAGTGCTTCTGAAAGCCGTAGAGTAATAATGAGGGCAAATCTTTGTTGTACTCGAAATATAATCAATAATTAACATCGGAGTAATTGCGGTATATATTTCCTTGCTATTAAGCAGTGGGATTTGTGTTTATTTCTTTCACAGCTTTTTTTTTGCAGCTCATCTAATGAAACGTCATGATAGCTAAGTGTCTCTCATCCGAAATACTCTACAAACTATATTTGGATTACAAAGTTCATTTTCGATTTATTTTATTTTTGCATACCGGGAGCATGACACCAGCACTTCTTGCATCACTGAATATAATTATCTGAAAAAAGAATTCCAGCTTACTTTGAGTATATTTTATTTTTAAAAATACGTAAGAAAAAATAACTAAAATTTTATCTTAAATATAGTAGTAATTTATGTTTTCTCCAAAAATCATATAAGTAGCCACTGATGTTAATATTAGGATCTAAATTCAGTAATAGCATAAGTCTCGCTCCAGCCTTCTCCTCGCACTCTTCAAAAACCCCACCTCTAAGCATACATGGAGCGTGGAGAGCGGATTAAAAATGACAATAATATGTAATTTTTATTTTGAAGGAACTTTTGCAACCTTGACTGGAGGGAAAGAGAAAAAAAGTAGGTGTTAAACATATAAAATCACACAAATTAATCATTAACATTAATTATGTTTAGTCCAACCCAATGTCGATTAATTTCCTCCCCTTTGATCGTAGTATAATTACCATGTCCAGGAATGCAACGTTTTATGAAAGAAAAGTTTAAACAATTGATGATTTTGTTCTTTTTAAAAATGATATTCGTTCTTTTCAGATCGTTGTAGTGAGAGCATCTTCATCTAAAACAGGGATGGCAATACTTTTCGGTTGGTGTATCAAAAAAAAAATCTGTTTTTTTTCCTCGTAGATTATTTTAAGTAAAAAAAAAGAGAAAATTTACTTATTTATTCAATGATGTTGTACTCCCACTGCCTATTCTTTAATATTAGGTATATTATGAGTGCTTTTATATTAAAACACAAATCTGTTAAACTATTTCTCCTTTCGTTTTGATGTATTTAGTGAAGAAAACAAAGTTTCACTTGCATGAGTTGAAGAGTCAATTGTCAATAATGCTTTTATAAATCTTTTGAGAGAACCAAACATTTCATTTTCCGAGCAAACAATATGTCGATTAGAAAAACTGGATCCCTGTAACCTGTCTAGCTCATGTTCTTCCAAATTGCCCCCTAAGACTAATAAACTTTTGTTTCCAAATGAAACGGGATTGTAAATCTACTAACTCCATTTCCAAATTATTTATGTTTAGTCATTCAAATAAATTTATTTTCAGTATGGTAAAATTTGCCATACTCTGGATATTTGATGATAAGTAGAATTTCTTCAAGCACACAAAATTGTGCAAATCTTGAAGAAAATTGGTCTTTCAGAGAAATTAAATATGACATAAAATAGGTTTCTTCAGGCATCCTGATCCTAATAACTTCATACATCTCATGACTACTAGAATATCTGGCAAATATTGCTACTCGACACGACGATGCAATATTAATATTGTCATCAAGACAAATTGAAATTATTTTCCGAATTTACTCCCTACATTAGTGTTCATAGCCATTTACCAATTTTTAACCGTGTTTCTGGAAATAGGTAACTCTTTTATACGCTTTCTTAAATTCATAAATATAAAAAAAAAGTGCACAGTTCATAAAAACACTTTTAAGAAACTCAGCATGTCTGGAAGGTTTTCCATCCTTGACAATACTGTATGAAAGATTGAAACTTGGAGAAACCAAATCTTTAATTGAGTATTTGTCTCTCTTAGCTTTTGAGTCATGTACTTTTTACGTTCTTCTTCTCTTTTTTGTAACAATGACATGTGAATACATAGTTTTTCAATGTCTTTTTACATTTTCACAACCTGTTCCTAACATATGATCAAGGGACTATCTTTTAATGATTTTCCACTATTTGAATTATAGATTTTATTTCTTTTGTGCTTTAAATTTAAATACTTTAGATTAGAGATACATCCATTAGCCTTGCTTTTGTTATCATGGCGCCGGATCTAAGGACATGATTATTCTTTAATACACTAAACCCCTGGTTGTAGAAAGGAAAAGGACTACTGATGCACTGCTCACCTTCATGTTCGAATATTTGTCTGGATTAAAGGATATTATAGTAAAATGTATATTATTTTGTACTGATCACAAAACAAGTCTTAATAAAATTGTGTCTAATACATAGTTTATTCCTACGTTAGTATAACTTAAAGTGATAATAAAGAATAGCATTTGAAATATGGTACAGTTCACATGGGTCGCAAAGAAAGATAAAGTTTAGAAGGGAAGGCAGCAGAATATAACACTGCATATGTCAATCAACCCAGGCCTACAAAGAGGTGACGTCACTAAGCTCCGCCTCATTTCTACCACGTGTTAAAAACATAAATGTCATTCTAATTTTTCTCAGCTAATCAATATACATTTCAATACACTTTTGGCTTAATTTTTCCAGACCATGATTTAAAATTTCCTGTCACGTTTTGACCAACGTGTTAAACAGAATCTTTCTGCGTATACCTAGTGACACGTGTGCCATAGTTTTACCATCACTTACCTAAAGAAGAATGAAATAATTCCCGTAGCTATTTTTGTAGTAATTTTTGTAAACAGAATGCATAGAAAAATACTTGGAGTATGTTTATACAAATATATTTATTCTAAGTTATAACTGGAGTTGAAAAAGTTGTTGGAATCCTGAATATTAAAAAAAAAAAGTTTCTGCATAACATTTATCCTCCTAGTTATTAATTAAGCCTCGCTGTTTTGAAAATTTAAACGTAATTAACTGGCAAGGAACACAATAGGGATCTCTATTAGCTGATATATCGTCCCTCCTAGTTTTTTTACAACATATGAATAATATTTAGCGTTTCTCAAAAAATTCAAAATCCCAATGAACATAAAAACCACACCTGAAAGACTGGTATAGAGCATATGAATTTGAGAGACGACATATCTACTAAAAGATACCACTAAAACTATAGTGATCCTTCTTTTTTAATAAGTTTGAATTTTTGAAATAGAGAGGAATAATTGAAAATAATATGCTCTCCCAGTATGCTTTTAAAATAAACGAAAATGAACTTGGTCACTCTGAAAGTTTGAAGAGTATTTGGGAAAGAGCTGCATAGCTGACATAACGTTTAGATTAGAGCTACGAGAGATGAAATAAATAATCAGAAGCCCTCACTCCGCATTTAGCAATGATATAGACAAGAATTACTACGAATGTGGATACACAATTCTACTCCAAGTCCAACAAGGGCTCATAACAACAAATAATTATTGTGAATTTTCGTCTTGTAGCCATTAGCACTTTATACTTTTATGTTCTCTCTTCACGAATAAAGCTTTGGAAAATAAAAATAAAACACCTATTTATCTAGCAACTACAAAAATCCTCTTTCGGTTACAATCATGCATCTTCTTTTTTTATATAGGCATTTTTCGCATCCCCTACCTATGTTCTTATTATATATATAATATCTTCTTTGGTGAACTCTTTATGGGGTATTCATAGAATTCTCTTTACAAGCTATCATTACTTCATCAATTAACTGTTTAGAAGTTTGAGGTTCATCCCTGAAAACAGAATTGAGGAAACAGAAGAGTATTTAGAAAAATTGATCAATTTTTGGAAGCTTGGTAGTTTTCATTGAAGTGAATCAATGTCTTTAGAAATATAAATCTTTCAGAGGAAATCGGGCTCACAATTGGGGTTATCAGATATATGTAGCCTTATAATTTTCAGCTACAAGGAGATTTGCAATAGCCATATGTATAAGGATGGCCATAAATGTAGTAATTTCTCCTTCATTTGTTGTAAATGCAGTATTAACATCCTTCTGAGGGGCATATACAATTGCATAATAAATGATAAGTAATAAGAAATAGATCAAAGTACCTCAAAAAGTACTAGAATGGTTTCTTAATTTATTACTCCCACCAACGAAGTTGAACGGAAATTATATTTTGCCCCTGTTTGTTTGTTTTTTAGTCACCAGGATTACGGCAAAAGTTACAAATCGATTTTGATCAAATTTGGTACGAAGATTATATATATTCAATGTAAGAGGCCATTACATTTTGAGAAGTCAAAGTGACCCAAAACGTAAAAATGTATAATCCAACATAACTTTAGAAAAAATTGAGATACATAACTCAATTTTATTTTAGGGGGAGATTTGGCGTTCTACCGAGTGTCCATTCTAGTTTCAGATGGTTTTCTTTGAATATTCTTTGATTTATTGGTGCTTTGTTTTGAGCTTGATCTCAATCATCATTCGACTCATTAGAATATTCAAAGTTATCTACAATCTCCACAAGAGTAAAGAGACAATGAATAATGATTCTGTGAGCACACACCTTTCTACCTAATTCAGACAGGTGATCAAAAAGATTTATTTTTAGAAATATTTTTGAAATCCACTTAACCATCAAACTCTGAGAAAATCTCCACAACGTTTCTTATTTTTATACATTGAGAATTACTTTTCTATTTAAATAAATCCTTGCTAGGATTCCAGCAATTTCTTCATTTCCTGCTATGACTAGGATATTGTTTTAAAAGGGAAAAAACCTAGTTTAGAAAATAGAAAACATGACGTTTCATTAGATCAGCTTGAATCAGCTGTGACAAGAGAGGAAGGATGAAATTATATAAACAAGGGCATTTGCAAAAAATTACTCTGATGTCGATCCCCAATTCTACTCTGAGTGCAGTAAGGACTTACAATTAAAACTCTGCAACAAATCCTCAGGGTTATGTAAAATTAAAAGAAACCGAAAATTAATGTGGTCACCCTGACAATTTGAATAATGTTTGGACGGAAATCAACTTAGCTGTCTTGACTTTTCAAGTGATCAAGTGATTAGATGCAATTAGCTATAACTAGAAGAAAATAAACACAAACCCCACTCCGTATCTAACAAAAATATATCCAGGAATTACTCCGATATAGATCTTCAATTGTACTCCTAATCCATCAAAGACTTACACTTGTAAGTGCTTGGCAAACCCTCATTTGTCTAGTAACTATTATAAGGTAAGATGCAAGGATGTTCCCGGTTCAGGTTCAGCGGTTCTATCGGTCCCGGTCTCGGTTCTTTCACTTCAACGGTTTCAGTCTCGGACTCGGTTCAGCTCAATCTGTCTCGTTTCCGGTTTTCTTTATTATGCAGGATCTGTTTGGTAACAGGTACATAAAACAAGAGGTGTTGCTAGAGAATTTGGACCTAGGAAATGATATTTGATACAAACAGGGCCGCAGCTATATTATACGTAGAGTGCGTAGTACCTCAAGTTCCAGCTGGGTCCCCGAAAACTCGTGTAAAGGGGTCTCAGCTAAAAAGGTATTAGTGTAGGGAGAGCTTAGCATTGTGAAGTTTGAGAAACCTTGTCTTAAGAAACATTATAGTTATCATATTAAAAGGGCCCCGACGAGCTTAGTAGTGAATCTGGATCCATAATATACTCCACCCCTTCACTCTTATATTGACACTGTCTGGTGCCTAAAACCATTTACCAGATCTATAAGAAGCCCTTAGCTATTTGGAACTCAGATACAATTGTATCAGCCTGCCCACGTAAAAATGATTAAAAAACGCTTCAATTGCATGAAAAAAACTCAGAAAGTTGACTTTTTTTTTTTTTGTACCTTGATAAATCTATATTTAAATTTATTATTTTATAAAAACATTAAGCTTAATTTTTTAACATATGAAATACAATATTCTTCAATATTAAAGTAAAATATCTCTATGTAATAAAAAAACCAAGTATTGGTAGTATTTATATAGTAGTCAACAGCTGAAAGACGAGGCGCTTTTGTTTTCCTTTTTATTCAATAGCTTGTGCATCTAATCATTATAGGTCGGTGGTCTCATCATAAATTGCGATCCATTTTGTACATTATGTCTGATAACTTTGTTTGTTATTGGGAAAAAAACAACAACTGATAAGTAAAAAAATCAAGTTCTTATAAAAGTATATGTACTACAAAGGTAACTTTCTGTATAATATTAGTTATTATTACTAGTAATGAGTACAAAAAAATGTACGCTATCTTTTTTGTGAACTATCGATTTTTCCACAACTCATTCGTGTTCTAGCTGATGTCGATTGGTTATAATGATAATTAGCTCTTGTTAAGTTTTAAATAATTTTCTAAAATAAATAAAAAATAATTCCACAGTTGGGAAGAATTGGCTGACTAGTTCTGTCTAAAGTATTTTTATGCTTCAGTTCTAACAACTGAATTAATATGCTACTTTTGTACTTTTAGGAAAGGTTGCGAGATATATTTATCGTCTATTCCTTGCAGAATGCTCCGACAGAATTTTGGGCAACATTATGGGTTAAATAGTCAAATTATTAAATATTATTCAGTGATGAGTGATGACAATCATCTCATATTTCTTTTCAGAAAATGGGTATCACTCATGAAGTACGTGTAATTAATATTTTGTAGATTTTTAAAATAAAACAAAGATAAGAGATGAATAAGTTGAAATACGTTTTCTTTTCTAATCCAATCTGTTCTTGTATATTATGTG
Organism: Lepeophtheirus salmonis; assembly: GCF_016086655.4. Taxonomy (NCBI): domain Eukaryota; kingdom Metazoa; phylum Arthropoda; class Copepoda; order Siphonostomatoida; family Caligidae; genus Lepeophtheirus; species Lepeophtheirus salmonis. Next base: position 8,346,277 of record NC_052131.2, on the reverse strand, counting down.
GGTTCATCAAATTGAATTTCTATCAACTCGTTGCTTTATAGAGGAGTACAGACCAGTGTTTGCTTCAATTGTTAAATAATTTATAAGAACCAGAGCTCAAGTTACCATGTTTTTTCTACCCTCTCGCAAAACTTTCGTCCCTCCCGGGAATTCCAAGTCTCCATCAATTATGAATTGGCTTACCACATTTGGAATATTGTATCTTGTGTTTATTCTAGAAATTGTAAACATCTTTAAAAGTTTGATTACGAGTGTATTGAGATTTTTCTTTGCTGGTAGAATCCCAACGATAATTCGAACTCCAGAGACCCAATTTAAAGATCTAGCTAAATTGGGATTCGATTTTGAACCTCATTATTTAGAATTGGAAACTGGTGGTCCAACTACGCCTAGGTAATTTAAATTATTGGTCATCATTTTATTTGTTATATTCTAAATTTATCGATTCAAGGATGCATTATTTAGATGAAGGGCCTGTTAAAGGACATATTATTTTGTGTTTACATGGAGAACCCTCCTGGAGTTTTCTCTTCAGGAAGATGATTCCAGGGCTTGTTCAGGGAGGTTATCGAGTCATAGTTCCGGATTTGATTGGGTTTGGAAAGTCCGACAAATATACTTCAGTATCTCAATATACTTTTGATTTACACATGGGATCAATCAAATACTTGCTACGAGAACTCAATCTTCTTACTGGGAAAGAAAATATAACTCTTGTTTCCCAGGATTGGGGAACCATTTTGGGGCTTAAGGTATGATTTTGACTTGGTTTGTTTTATTAAGACTTAAAGTATTTTGGGCTCTAAGCATAAGTGCAAAAAATTAATTTCTGTCAAAAATGAGATTTTTTGCTTATATGAATACACTACTTCAATTATTTATATTTGTTAAATACTCAATATTCAACACCAATTGTAAAATCTATGTTATACAAATGTAAAAAATATTAATATTTTGAATCAGAAAACTTTAATGGCCGATATCCAAAAAACAATAATATTTTATATTTGTAGGTTGTTAAACAGCTCGAAGAACATTTTTCCTCCCTTGTGATTATGAATACAAGCCTGCCTACTGGGGATATCACATTTGATGACTTTGGAGATTCCTCTAAGAGACCAAGTAGTCTCGTCTCTATCGTTAACTTCTCTCCATTGCTGTTATGGAGGAGTGTAATGAAAATTGTGGGCAGTGATCTTCCTGTCTATGGTTTTTTCCGCATGATGGAAGGATTTTCTTCAGAAGTTGCTCGAGGCTATTCTGCCCCATTTCCTCATCCCATTTACGCAGCTGGTCTTTCAGCGTTTCCAAAACTTATTCCAGTATGTAAGGATGATCTTGTAGGTACTTACAATATGGAGACCCGGAACTTTCTAAAAACGTGGACCAAGCCGGCACTTGTAATGTTTGGAGATAGAGACGTGACTTGTGCGGCCTACGAGAAGCTTTTTAAGAATTTGTTGAAGGAGATGACAGTGCAAAGGATCGCTGGAGCATCTCATTATATGCAAGAGACTCATGGACCAATACTTTCTGAGAATATAGTATCCTTTCTCAAAAAATGAATGAAATTGCAATAGTTTTTAATAAGACAAGGCACTTTATTTTAGACAATGTTTTTATTATGTATGAGTAATAAATGTTTTTATACTATGCAAAAATTTAATAACTTCTTCTGGATGGCTTGTAATAGTTATAGTCGTACTCGACAAAGTGAGGATCTATAGAATCTATGAGTCCATAGAGTTTAGCCTTCTCTATTGCAACAAGTATATCAAAATGTTTCCTTCGGCAGACCCCTGTTTCCTTAGAAGTTAGGATTTCTCCATTGTAGTCTTTAATAAACTGCTCTAGGAGTCGCACGTTCCTGTAGTGAGACATTAATTAATTAATTAGTTAACGACAATTATTAAAAAAATTAATAACCTGTAGTCAATAACAAGGTAAATGTCCCTACAAATAGGACATGGATTATTCGTAATGAGTTTTCCTTCTTTAACACAGGTCAATCGAGTATCTGTCTCGGCCTTCGGACCTGGGACATTTCGTCGATAAAGCTCCCAAAACCGCGATTCACCATAAGTATCATTGTAGGAAGGAGATACTAAGTAATTGGAAGAGGTTTCCCATGGGATAACACGACTACGATCCTTTGGATCCTCCATAAACTCTTTGAGAGGAGAGGATACATAAAGTGTGCGAGAGAGAGAGGGAGAATGAACCCAATGGGTGAGGATGGATCTTGATCCTGTTATTAACTTATTCATGTTTGTTGTCAAATGCCTCGACAATCTTCATCACATGGTAAAATAAATAAACGATGATTGGTAAATCCATAATATTTATATTGATTCCCGTGTCTCATTGGTGGAAAACAGTAGTAAACAAAATAAAACAATAAGGAAGCCCATGGTAGATTGTCAAATTCATATTTATTTGATTTGAATATGAAATTCTGCGCATAAATTCAGTAAAAATAAACAGAATTATCAATCAAAGGAGTAAAAATTAAATTTTGATGGATTTTTCTCAATGCATACTCTCACAGATATATAATATATTGTTTATTTTCTCAATGACGAAAAATTTCCTCAATCTTCCCTGAGATATAATAATTTATTATATCTCAGATCTTCCCTACTATTATTTTAGTACATTAAAATACACAATAGCGTTTTGAGCATATTTTAGAGTAGACTGAAATGCAAGACACAGCTGAGTGAAACTTGCAATTTTTCTGGAGTCATAGCTAAACTAGGTCGATTCCTTAAATTAACATAGTAGATGTCCAATTTGATACCCCTTCTTGTCTAGAAATATGAAATAGAATGGCAACTTTTTCCCTGAGATATATATTGTAGAATTTGTGTTTTAGAGGTGTTAAACTTTTTTTATAAGTGTTTGATAAAAATAAGTGTTTTAACTGTTATCGGTCTTCCCTAATAACGTATTTATTTTTCGATGGAAGGAGAGGTTGAGTTATAGGTAGTATGTTAAAGATGTAATAGTGAATGAATAATTAATATTTTATATAATTATATGATGTCAGGACATCGAATTATCCAACATCTTGTTACTAAGTATGTATTAATGAATATGTCGAGCCATTGTATTCTATTTTACAAAATTATTACATGGTTGGTTCTAGATTATTTAATATTTGACATATTTTTGTAACGACGAATTGCAGAAACTAGTAACTACTAACTAACAATGATAATTCACCGATTTTAGACCTGGTCACGGAAGTTTTGTTCAGGGACTAGGAACTATAAATTACATTAATGAGAATCAACTACTCATTCGGCCCCATGATGCTCGAGCGCGATATACCCTTGAAAATGGACGGGTAAAAAAGAAGTTTGAATGTACTTTCAGTCCGAGATGTTTTTATGGGCCTCAATATTATTTTCAGAATGGTCTACGCTTTGTTCATCCATACTACTCAGTCATGGAATTCAAAATAACCAAAAGTCGTCTTAAAAGCATGAAAAGTGAAGGTTTTCCACTTACGCTTGGTAAAATAATGTGTAATTATATCCGTTCAACCAATCATTATGTTGTACTTTACAGAAGGGGCTTTAAAATGTCTGTTTCCCTTGACTCCGATTGAATTTTTTGATTTCAAATGCACGAAAGAATTACTTTGGATCAATTTTGAACCCACTTCTTTAAAATCTCAAATCAATGAATCCGATCTTATTGCGCACCTTGTTCATACACATGAGCGACCTGTTCTTGATGGTGAGATCAGTTAGCTTTATAAATTACATATTTATATAAATTTTCTTATTAAAGCGAAATTGGGTATAATTTACGAGGATGAAGACGTTCTGGTCGTCAATAAGCCACCTTCACTATGTATTTCACCATCATCTACATATAAATTCAACACCCTCTTATTTATATTAGCGAAAGAGTATGGGTACCATGATTTACGGCCCATTCATCGACTGGACAAAAAAACGAGTGGAGTATTAATATTTGGCAAAAGTAAGGAAAGTGCTTCCATGATCAAAGAATATTTTGTAGATAAAAACGTCCAAATTTCCAAGGTAAAACGGTATAATAATGGGAAATACTGAATGTATCCCTTAACAATATAATTATAGGAATATTTAGCCTTAGTTGATGGAAGTTTCCCCAATTCTATCATTTGTAAAGATCCCATTTCCCATTACTCCATTCATGGCCATTCAGCGAAAATTCTACGCAAAAAGAAAGAAAGCGTCACGGAATTTGAGTTAATACGCTCATTGAATGGGCTAAGTTTGATCCGTGCGTTACCTCTCACTGGGCGAACTCATCAAATCCGTATTCATCTACGCAACCTTGGATACCCCGTAGTCAATGACTCAAATTACAACGACAATGATAGTGATGATTTGATAGATCGAGAGCAAGAGAGTTACCAACGAGCACTACATTTACTAATAACTTCTGACCATCCCTCTTCGACCATAACTCATCCCCGTTATGAGCATGAAACTTACTTTAGTCCGACCTGTGTAAATTGTTCCTTAGGACAAAGATATCAAATTCAAATGAATCCCAGAGACAAAATGTTCATTTGCCTTCATTCATGGAAATACAAACTTGGAGAACGATACAATTTCGAGGCGCCATGGCCGGAATGGACAAGGAGACTTGATTATTTCGTACAACAACGTAGACATAAATCTAAAACATGATTAAATCATATTAATTAAAGAACTATATAAATATATATTTTTATATTTCAATAAATTAGATTATAAAGCATACAAACTAAGACCTAACATTATCAAATGCAATGTTCGTATTACTTGTATCTACATAGGAACGATAATTAATGAATATAGATCTTTAATTAAAAGATGAAGTGTGTTTTCATTTGACTTCTAAACTCAGTTTTTTGAAAGAAATTCATCACACAGTAGTACTGTATAATACATATGAAATATATATTATTGCATACAAACAACATGGTTTTTATATTAAAAGAAAAAAAAAAAGAAATACAGAGTGTATGATAATGGCTATGAAGTTCATGTTATTCCTTCCTACCATTGATAATAATATTTAAAATAGGGAAAATAGTTTAAGGCAAATTACTTGTGAAATGGTTATTCGAAACTGAATTAAAAAAAGGTCAATATGTGCAGAATACAGTTTCTTGGAAATAATAATAAACAATAGCATTTCTTTTTTTTAAAAGACATTCAATTTATCAAAATATGTGCGTGGAATGAAATTTGCATTTCACTGCTTAAAAATAGATCAACTTATTAAAATAATGGGAGGGGGGATCCTAAATATCATTTCACAGAAATGCTTAAGGAATATTCATTACACGCGGGGGAAAAATTGAATTATATTATATTATATATATAATATAATTCAGGAGTAATACGAGGGAGAAATTATATGAAATATTTGAAAATAATATATTTATAACAAGGTTTATGTGTAAAAAAATATGATCATTGCACTTATCTAGTCTTGTGTTAGGCTCTTTTTGCCCAATTAATTTGATAAAATGATTATTCAATAGTAAGAGAAACCCGAGATTTTATTTTCTTTTCACTTTCATTTCGGTAAATGTTTATTATTGTTTATTATTTATTATTCCCAACGAATAGGGCTTGGAGGTAATTCATTTGGATGAGCAACAGTGGAGGATGCAAAGCTTTTAAAGGCTGCTGAAGAGGGATTAATGCAGAGAGGGACTCGATTGGAGTTGATTTGTTGAAATATAAAAAGATGGAGTTTATCTTTCACTTTGGTTATCGAGGTTAGATCATTTTCCCATTCGTCATCAAAAGCCCTGTCAGCCACTGTTTCGAAATCTCGAGTATACTGCCTAACTCCATTAGGAGAACTGATGCAACATCCACACATACATGAATGATATCGAAGTCGGCCCTCATCTAAATAAGGATGATTTAGAGCCTCATGAACATTCAATCGTTTTTCCGGATCAAGATTTAACATTTGACAAAGTAAATGGACGGCTTCTTGTGTTGCAGATGAACCAAGTGTATAAAAAGCACCTAAATTAGGAGGTTTTGGTCCTCTGGAAATTACATGTCGTTTTGCAGCTTCACAAGCATACTTCATGTCACTTAGAGAAGGCGTACCCAATAAATCTGTAATGAGTTCAAGTTGCTGAATAGGTGAAATAGCCTGAAATAAAATCCTTCGGCCGAGAAGCTCTCCAAATATACATCCAACAGACCAGATATCCACAGATGTCGTATAATGATTCGCGCCCATTAAAATTTCTGGTGCACGATAGTATTGGGTTACGACTTCTTGAGTCATATGTTTGGACGTATCATCTTCTATAACACTAAAAAAGGTGTAACAATATAAATAAATAATGATTTCCTCAAACAACTTACCGAGCGAGACCAAAGTCACAGATTTTAAGGACACAATTGGCATTAACAAGTAAATTTCCTGGCTTGATATCTCGGTGCATTATTTTTGCAGAGTGTAAATATTTCACACCACGGAGTATTTGATAGAGAAAAACTTTTATATGGTCGGAGGATAGGTGCTGAGGACTGACAATTATCTTATGAAGATCTGACTGCATTAACTCAGTGATCATATATATTTCTTGAAATACGTCGACATGAGGGGGCTAAAGTGATGAAATGAAATAAATCAATACAGGAAGCCATAAAAAATAGTTGTATTTATCATAAGATTATTATTATTTCAATAAATAATAATGATCAATTAACTATTCATCATTTTCAACTATTTCCTCTTAAATATATGTATATACAACAGATGGGAAATAAATATATAATATGTAGTCATGCAGCATAAAACTGACCTCTGGAATAAACCATTTTTTAAAAGTGAAGAAATACTTATATAAAATAGTCACAACATATATCAAAACAAGAGTCGTGACATTTCATCTAACACTGGGAAGCCTTTTCATAGGAATCAAATTCCTCTTCCATAGCAATCCCAAAATTTCGCTATAATTTTATTATCAGTAAATTTTTTTTTTTTTTTTTTCAATAATTAATTTAAAGTAGTAACCTAATGGAAACGATATAATAACAAGTCGTTATCTTTCATCTTTTGCAACTATATACTCCCTATGTCCGTTTTATGCTGTAGTTAGACATGGGTTTCATGTAGTTTAATTACCTGTAGAATATCGAGACAAGAGAGAACGTTTTCATGCTTGAAAAATCGCATCATTTTTAATTCTCTAAAAACTCTTTTGCAGCTCACTAAACTCTGAAAAACGTTGGGGAGTTTCTTAAGCGCCACTCTTTTGCCATCTCTTGGATCTGTGACAGACCACACGACTCCGAATGCTCCATAGCCAATGGGGCGATCCGGTTGGTACTCTCCCCCACCAGAACTCCCACCATTATTGCCTGTAATGTATAAAAGAGAGAATAAGCATGGAGTCTGTGCAGAGTCTCAAGGTGAGTGGTGGTAGAATGCCTTGAGAGGCGTACGCACCCGAGAGAGATTGTTGCTGTGGATTATTTAAAGGTGGTTGGAAGAATGTGGCCGTGCCATGAGCAGACGCTAGAATGGCCTGACCTCCTCCATTGTTGGGTCCTGCACCATTCGTTCTGGCTGGCATTGTAATATGAAACATTCAATAGGAGTCAATCCTATCTCCACACAAATCTTAGACTTCTTCTTCTTCTTCTAGGATAGCTCCACCACGGTTGAGGATCTAGAGGGATTTCCAGACAAGGACCTGGAGCGACTGGAGCATCATCAAGTCTTCCTCGAAATGTGTAGTCTCAATCATGAATTGAGAGACGTGACTATGAAGGAACACACAGAGGAGCAGCACAAGTAGGATGTAGCAGTGAAAAGGGTAATAGCCTAGGAGGCGATGGCGATTCAAGGGAAGGAGAAGAACAAAGCAAAACTTTTTCACTTAATAGTTGAATACACTTCTTCTGTCTTCACAGACTCATTCCCCCTCTCTCTCTCTCTCTCTCACTCTATCTCTCTCTCTCTCTTTCCCTTCTTTCTTGTTTTCTTTCTTTCTTCCTCTCTCTTTCTTTTCACTTCATTCTTTCTTCTTTCTCTTTTTTTTTAAATGTACTTTTTTATAAGTTCCTTCACACTGCACACAGACGACATCCCCACCAACGCTATAGCCTATAGGTTCACCACCATTGCCTCTTTTTTTTGTAGTTTTTCCTCCATCTCTCTGTATTCACTTGCTCGCATCTTCTTTTTACGATCACTTTAGTGGCAAAGGCTTAAAATCTTTAAATATAAACTACATAAATATTATTAATTTTATATTTGAAAAGTATGGAAAGAAATTAAAGAATTATTTTATTTATGTAGATGTAGTATATTATATAAGTTACAACTTTTATTATAACTAGATTGTATAAGTTATAATTTCTACGTCTTTATACGCTTTATTTAACATCCTACATCATTTGAATTACCAACTACTAATTAATTGATGTTATGATTGGGTTTTGATTTGTTAAAGTTACTTGCTTATTCATTATTATGTGATTAATATGTCTATTATATTAAGTAGGCATTTGAACTTTATAATATACCACAGAATCTTCATTATGTATCAGGGATTTTTTATTAAAAGTTTATAGTGCTCTCAGATGTATATATATATATACATATTTTTATTTACCAATACAGTATAGAGAAAAAGATGGAGTATAATATTTAGGAAGCACTGTATAAAATGAATGAAATCTCGCAGGCGTTTAGTTCAACTCATATTTAAAAAAGGAAGTACTTTTTAAAAATTAATGTAACTTTGGAAGAGGTTTATCAAATCATATTTTTTAGAAATGATTTTTTTATTATTATTGAGGAGAGAACGTATAACTATAAGTATTTTAGTGAGTAGCTACGTGTGAGTGTGCTCATGAAAAATGGAGAGTAACGCCAAGGATTTGTTAAAGAGTTATCTTCTAAATTATTAAAGCAAAATTTGTTTGTTCGTCGGCCCTTAATAACTCCGGCCAATGCCGGGTACTACCACTAATATTGCACATCGATCAGCTTCCTTTTTGAGTTGCAACTTGTCCACAACATATTAATATTTTCTGTAAAATATAGTTGATTACTCCATTTTTTAAATCTGAGCTATCTACTGGGTTGTTTTTCTCTCCCTCTATTGTGTAAAAGTTGGTATATTATCGCAACCTTAGATATTATATTTAATATTTTACAGGTCGCAATAAAAAAATGATAAAATAACTACAAAATATTTACAACTAATTATTAATATTTGTATAACACATTAAGCTCTAATGTTGTATTTGGGGGAGGGTTTAAATGTTATGTTTTTCTTCAGAACACTATTTTTCCTCCTATAACTAAGTAGCGGATATTACGATACTTTTCTTTGTAAATTTAAAGGCAAAAAATTAATATATTATTTAGTTATTTTTATTGAATTGCTATTTCATCTAAATTAGTGTAGATGGTTGTTAAGTCCCACTCATAAAAAAAAGCAATAAAAAAATTGAAACGTAGTATCTACATGCAACACATTTATTCGCGTTGACAATGTAGCTTGTCAACACAATAGCAAGATGGGATGATTTTTCACAAAAGTGAGTTTGAAATACGTTTGTATTCTTCATTTAATCATCTTACATTTCTATTGATAAATTATTTAGTCGAAATCATTCGGAAGCGCCGCAAAATTATCGATGAGTTAAAGAAAAAATAGATAATATTTATTTAAAATGGCATATTGGAACTAAACTGCTTCTCATAGTCATCAATTATAATTATAATAAATCAAATGAAGACTTACACTACAGCTAATACTCTTGACTATCCTAATCCCTTCCCAAAAATTAGAATATGAAGCCCTGAATTGACCGAAATCAGTCAATAAAATAATTGAGCCTTATATGTATTTATGAAGGAGAACAATAAATCGGAATAACATATTTTTTTAAGTTTTCGTTCAAGATTGTTTTTGGGTTAACGCACCAAAAATGATTTTACACAGACATTAGTCAAAAAGATAGAAGTATTACATTCTATTATAAAGTGGATTGTAATGATACGTACGGCCCTAAACAAACTATTTATAGATGGATGAATGTTTGATGTAGGTGAATAATGTTTGTTTCTTGAATTAACATAAAGGAAAGAGTAACAAAGACGATTGGGGAAAAAACACATTTCTTAGTTTAACTAATGAAATGTCATATACTTTTAAGTTCTACTATATACAAAGCAGTATGGGCTATAGTTACTATGTAGTAGAAGATAAATACATAAAAGTCTTTGTTAAACTATTTTCATAATATAGTATATTGAGACAAAATATATTGACCTACAGTTTTAATTAATAAATATTATGTATCTCGTAGACGTAGAGGAAAGTCAATTTGTTCGTAGATAATATAATGTATGCTTCATTCCAAAGGATTTAGTTATATTGGATTTAAACCTACAACACCATCATATTTGAATACGAGTTTTATATTCCTCAATTTGATAATTTCTTTGTTCAAAAACTTCAAGAATGCTTTTGTAAATATATAATCAATGGATCATTAATTATTTTAAAAAAATGGTCTAATTTTTAGTGATGAGACGATTAATTGGAATTGTAGAATTGGTTGCTTTTTCTGGAATCGGAACCGGGAAAATAAGGTGTAATTATGGAATAGTTCTCCTATTCCGATTCTTAAGTTTGTATTATTCTTTTTTACTTTTCTAAGTTAAGAACAAAAAAAAAAAAGGAAATATTTCCGTCAAGATACAAGAAACGATTATGTGAATTTATGGCTTTAGTCTTATAATTTCATAAAATACCGTAATAAAATAATTTATCATCAAAAAATGCTCAAGAACTGAGAATAAAAAAATTGAACACAAACTGAAAACAAAACAATCGTGTTCTAAACACTTGCAGTTGTTATTTTAGTGCAATAAGTTTTGTAAATGTAATGCATGTTGTCTCGTCTTATCTGGGAGAGTACCAAACGTTTTTGCACGTATATAATCATTGTACTGAACCGGCTTAACCGCTAGTTTTGCTAATAGTACTGTAACATCGGTTGACCTAATTTGAAATTGAAATTGGCATCCATAAATTTCTTGAAATCGTCCCATCACTAGTATTTATTTAGTGTTGCAAACGTATTGCCTTATAGAAGAAGTGTTAAAACCAATTTTTTTTTTCTAAAAGCTACAAATCTCATTTCAGAGATGTAGTATGGAGATGATCTTTCTTTTTTCGACATCAACAAGAGTATTCAGACAATTACTTTGGGTTAAATGTATTATCAATTTCTAACCAACAATTTGAAAATCCAGATTTAAAAAAATTAAATTTTTGAATTTCACAGACTCCAATTTTTTTTTTTTTTTGTTAAATGGAGTTGACAATTACTCTAATTTCAAAAATTATGACTACGAATTAAATTAGTGGGCTTTATAGAGTTATAAAGATAATTAAAAGATATTGGGCGGGTTTGACCATGAACAAGGCATAAAACAAAGATAAATGTGGAAGGCAAGTGATGTTTTTTTAGAATATATAATATACATTTCTAATGACTTTATATTTACAAAATATTTATTAATTTATGATAAATCTACTCTTTGCAGGGTTCCTTTTTTTCTAAGATTAATGACCTCAATACCTTCCCTAAAACTGGTCCTGGGCGTATTTTGGAATTTATAGCAGAAGGGGGATGGGTACTTTTTAAATATTTACATAATACTTGGTATATATTAAATCTTGAGAATTAGGGCTCCTCTGTAATTCCACCTATGCCCCAATGCTCTTCATAATTGCGTTACTGCTGGATTATGCAGCCTTAACCAACTTAGAGGTTGTCATTCTAAAATAATTATGTATGTAGGAGAATGTGTCAATTAATAATTTTTTGGCAAAAATGTCAAATGTAAAGACTCAGGTCAAGTTAAATTCAAAATAACATTGGTAGTTTATTAAGTTTTTATAAAATGTGATGTGGAGATCAAGCTTTCATTTTATTCCGTCATATTAAAACTGAATTCATGTGTAAGATGGATTAGAGGAAATCCCAAGAGAGGCAGAAGTACTTGCTCCTCTCGTGTGCCGTATATGAGTCAGCTCATAATATGAGTTATGAGTTATGACTAATAAATAGTAATATCTTCATGTAATATTGTGACTGTTTGCTCTGAACGTTCATTCATTAATGTTGAAGAGAAAGAAAGGAAGACAGTGGTCTTCTTTTTATTTACATTTCACCGCTATTTTTTTCTTTTTCTTATGAATGCAGAAGTAGGTTTGTTAGTAGGCGCGTCCACTGCGTACAAAAGAGAAATTCCACCTTTTTTTACACAGCTGCTACTTTTTTAAATGTTTACTTTAACATTAGGATTGTTTAGGAACCATGTCTATTGTCACTCAGATATATTTTTTTAAATATAATATGGAGATAACTTATAATGAGTACTCATTTTATATGAAATATGATTAAAATTATGATAACACCTTATAATATTTATATAATGATAGTTAGTAGCATATAAATTAGGAAATAGCCAAAAGTTGGTAAAAGCAATACAGGTGCCCGCCAACCAACTGCTTTCTGGTGTTATTCTATTCCCTCTTGGAAAGGGGAGGTTGCGTTAAGTCTTCATAACCGCGGTGTTCCCATAGATTTCAATTTCATCGGAATTTGCAAGGTTAGTAATACTTTTTGGTGAATTGATTGTGCGAAAGAGTAACTTGGGTAAGTATTTTTTGCAGCTTGATTGATAATTAATCAGTATGATGAAATAACTTCCCCGCTCTCCCCTAAAGGTGATCACTGATCCATCTTCTATTTAAATACTCCCGACTTCATATTTTATATTTACAAATCGCATTCCCCATCAACATTTTGCAAGATGTCCACAACGACCCAGAAACATAGAAACTTCGTGAGTGAGCCCATGAATGAGAAGCCCGTGACAGATCTCGCAGGGATCGGCGAAGTTCTTGGAAAAAGAATGGGTTCTAAAGGATTTGACAAGGTGAGTGGAGTTGCAGATTCAACATAAATATCAATATGCACAAATTCTTAATCTATGATGTGTTAATGACTACGACATCCTTTCCATTCTTGTTCTAGGCGTACGTCGTTCTTGGTCAGTTTTTACTCTTAAAGAAGAACAAGGATCTCTTCGTGGAATGGCTCAAGGACTTGGCAGGAGCCAATTCTAAACAAGCCGCTGACTGCTATCAGTGTTTAAATGACTGGTGTGACGAATTCTTATAAACATATATTTTTATTCTTTACTTTTATAATGTATTGCCTACAATGTAATATTGTTGATAGAATAGATGATTTATTTTGTATGGGTTCAATATATATATAGATTTTCTTGTTATCATAATTGATTGTTCCCGCATCCATCTCGTAAAGTAATACCTTGACATACGAGTTTAAGTTGTTCCACTTACGATCTCTTCGTAATTTATCTCACAAGAAATTACTATTAAAAATCACGCTTAAAGCGGCTCTCTCGTCCCGTTGCCAATTCCCCAACAGCTCGAATCTCAAAAATCCGTAACATTGATTTTATTAATATTTGTGCTATGTTTCTTTCGCATTAATGGTAAGTAATTGAGAGAGTAAAAATACTCAAAAAAGTCAAATAACTAAAGTGGTGGAAAACCAGATTGGATACGAAACCTTAAATATTTTTGAAAAAGTAAGATTCTGTACGGTGAGCAAACAAAATCCCTCAAGTATTAATACACCTCGCAAACTTCCAGTTCTTTTTCCACTTATCTTACCAATTAGATCAATTAAATGAAGGAAACTGATATAATGATAATAATGATATGATTCAAGATAAATAATATACAAATGCATTAGTAAAAATAGACAATCAATTAGAGGAATGGTAAAAAATAAATAACAAATATTTCAATTTTAAACGATAAATAAATAATTTATCAAAAAATGAGAGAAATTTTTAGAATTAATAGGTGCAGGGTATAGGTATAATGTTTTAAGCTCTCATGAACTTGTGAGAGCTTTGACAATATTCTCCATCAATAAATTCCCAAAAACAATCTTTTCACAATTGATTTGAACTTGATAAGCATTCTCCATCAAGTGTTTGATTGAAATCAGAACAAATGACTGATGTTTATAAGTGACTCCAGCAAAGAGATAATTATCCATATTTCCAAAAATTTCAACTAGGCCAACATTGCAGAGAGGATAAATAAATGACTTATCCAACGGGCATTTGTCTTGAACACAATCTACTTTAGTGCTGATTTCATTCATTCCTCCAAGTTTGCTCAATTGATATTTGAATGCTTCCTCAGACATACTTATAGCTTGAACTAATTCGCCAACGGGTGCTGAAATACTCACCTAAAAAGTATGAATAGTTAGAAATGAACTTCATAACTATAGTATATTTGGATATTACCTGATGATTGGATCCATCAATCAATATTTCAAAATTAGCTGACTGCATACTATCATTGAAATCAATTCCAAGCGAAACAATCTGGGTCTGTTTTGGTAGAATGGAGTGGATTCCCGGGAATTCGTGCAAAGTTATTCCGGAAGGTAAATTCTTATTACCTATTTTAATATCACTGATAGTGTTGGATTCGTCGCAATTGAGAAGAGTCAATTCAACATTTGTCATGGTTGATGATGCCAAATGATGAGATCTAGTAAATCTATAGGAAACCTAAACAGCGAGAATTTGAAGGGGAAACAGTCGCTTAAAAGTTTGTCAAAATGTACAAATATTAATTATACCTGCAATCCACCTGTAGCAATTTTATTTAAAAGCTCCTTAGATGTTTTGCTAACAAATAGAGGTTTTATCATCTTATATCCATTTTTCTCGACTGCGTCCGCCTTATTATTAGAAGGAATCAAACACAGACCTTTAACATTATTGGAAAGTTGCGCTCTTCCACCTGATCCTTCCATGTTAGGTGAAAGGTCCAAAAGAAGATCTAAATTACTTTTAGGAGCCTCATACTTGATCTTACGAGAAGAATCTTCCACTTCATCATCGGAGGAACTTGTATCAGACGAGGAAGACGAATCCTCAGAACTATCTTCACTAGAGCTATTATTACCCTTCTTACAATTACCATTTAAAGTAACGTTGGATCGGTTATTTGTAAGATGATTAACTATCTTGGACTTGGAAGAATAATTATTTCTGTTCGAAACCTCTTCATCTGAAGATGAGGAAGATTCAGAAGACGAGGAAGATTCAGATGAATCTGACGATGACTCAGATCTATCAGAATAAAAATGCTCCTTATTTTTAGACTTCTTTACTAACTTCTTCTTTTTCTCATCTTTATTAGAATCAAATTTACTATTCAAATACTTGTCCCAAGGATTTGAAGCTCGTTGAGGCTCCACATTTCTGACAGATGGATCTGGCGCTTCCCGAGGGAACTCCGGGAGATCCTGATAACCTTGTACTCTATTGTTGAGAAAATGTGATAATGATCCCAATTGATAGTTGGACCGACCTTTGAATTTACTTTCTAACAATGGTGCTGGTTTAGATGCCAAAAAAATCTTTTTCGAATGTTTTATCATCTTATTTTCATTTTGACTCGAGGATGGAAAAATGAAGACACGTAGAAAGCGAGCACGATCCCGCACATCGTAATTGGCATCATATTTTGCAAGATTAAAAATATATTGGGCAATTACTTTAGTTTGCTTAGGATTCGTAATTACTAATTTCACTGCTAGATTTAAAACTTGCATTTTGACTTGATCATCTTCGACCATAAAACTTTTAGCAACTTTTCTTAAAACATCTGGAGCCACATTAGTTACACGGGTGGAATACTCACCAATAACCCATAGTATTGCACCACGAGCGGAGGGGATTGAGATGGTATCCAGTAATTTTGCCATTTGTATAATAATTTCTTTGTGATCACCAGCTTGTGTTTGAAGCAATTTCTTTATAACAACAACGGATTCAGCAACGACACTTTGATCGCGATTTGAAAGAAGATAAACAAGTCCACTAAGACAAGTATCTGTGACATCAGATATGGATGAAGCACATCTACCAATGGCTTGAATAGTTGCTCCTACACAGACTTTATCCTGAATTTCATATGAAACATACAAAATGCATTAACCAATATAAAATTAATTAATATAAAATTACCTGGCTCGTAATATAGGTTTGAAACTCTCTGAGAATGATTCCAATGTTCCCCTCAGTAGCCAAATTAGTGATGATTTCTAACTTTAGTATTTTGATATGAGTTGGATCGCTTCCCCGTACGAAAAAATTTCTAAGGTAAGATTCAAACATGGAATTTACAGTCCCTACTTTTTCGGAGGTCATTGTTGCAATGGAATTGAGTACAATAGACTGTACTTCCTTATGTGACCTCAAAAGTCTTATTAAAGCCTTTGAAACTATTTGTATTTCAGGGCGTGGTGCGCAATGAAAATACAATTGTGCCGCTGACATGACAACTGCAGCATTACGACTTTGAAGAAGAGGTTTGGCGGATCTTAACAACATTCTGTGATCCGAATCCATTTTAGGAATCGTTTTATTTCTATTTGTATCCTCTTCATCCGATGAAGACGTCGAATCTCCATCCTCCTCATCATAGAAACCCTTAATAATTTTAGCAGTTTCCATGTCTGAAGATAAATTTGGATTAATAAACTGAGTTCGTGCGTAGTGCGTTAAAGTATTCACAATGACCACCTGCCCCCATTCTTCAACATCAGCTAAAAGAGTACAAAGCTTTCGAAAATGTTTATGCAAGAGATCCCAACGATCCGGACAGACCTCTGAGAAAGCCATGACAGCAGATCCAACAACCAAAGTGGTTTTATCCCCTAATAACTTTTCAATAACGTCTATAAGTTCATTTTTGGTTTCAGAGTCCAAAGAAACCACTTTGGGAATGGCATGAGCTGCTGTCTTTCGAACAAAAGGACTCATGTCTACGGACGCTTCTTTTAAAGCACAAATCACAATAGGCACAACGACACTGACTCGAATAGACGATAGAACTCGAAGAGCAGATGCGCGTATAAGTTGATTTGGGTCCTGGAAAAGATGTACACACATATTTAGAATAATATAATAGCCATAGGGATATTTTTGGGTCTGTTTACTGAATTACTTTTAGAGATCTTTGAAAAGCAGAGATGGAGAGAAGAGCGAGATCCGGCATTTCCTCAGCATATCGAGTCAAATAGACATACACCAATTTCTTGACTTCAACATTCTTCGAAACAACATTTTTAACAACAGATGGAAAGAGTTCCTTCGTGGATCCACCACCGCCGCCTCGTGCCATGATGGCAATGATTCTTTTCATTGCCTCTAATTTAAGGGAATCTTTGGAAGACTCCAACATCGTCCCCAGATCCGAATCCGATGTTTTCTTGTCAGATGAAGAACTAAAGAAGCTTACAGAATCCGCACCTTCTATGGCATCCATCGCTCCCGATGAAGAGGAGATTCCCGTAGGAATAGGTGAATCTCCATGATTTCCACCTCCTTGGTAGCTTGTGCTCATTTTTAATGCCAAGGAATGAATTATTAGATAATAATCGCTACCGAATTACTACCGACCTTACCTCGAACTCAAAGACAACAACCCCTATTATGTACTACTATGACGTCAGAGACGTATGACGTGGATCATTCCACTTTACCACTATTACTTTCTAGCTGCACACTAGCAATATCATATAAATTGTATGTATATAATTTATGCACTAGCGCTCTCTAAATCATAACACCTTTAAAAGTAATATCTGCAAATTGATTGAATTAATACTATGCACAAATTAGAGCTAAATAATAAGCCATTTTATGAATTAAATTACTGTTGAAGTAATATCTCAACCAGGTAATGTGAATGTAAAGACTTTAATTGACCGTAGTATGTCATTGAAAGGTTGTGGACTTTATATACAAGGGGGGGACAAGGTAAATTCGGAATAACTTAAACGGCTAATTATGAGACTTGTATAGGTTACGTCATAAAAATTTTAATACTTGCAACAAGCTAAATGTATTAGCTATCACATTTAATAACAGAATTTCCATCATTGAAGCTCGCCGCGCGGGACACTCTGCTCAGGAGATAATTTCCTTCTTCATATATCCAAAATTAACAGTTTATGACATGATTGACCTGGGTTACTTGTCGAGGGTCACAGCCTCAAAGCATCTGCTAACAGAGCAGAATCAGGCAGACAGAATCAGTGAAAGTAAAATTCATATTAACCAAATGAAGTGTAAAGGTGATTGATTACAAGCGGTTTTTTTGGACGAGAAGATCTTCAACATTGACGCCAAGCATAACCGTAGAAACGATAGATGGATCCGTTTGGACCCTGATGAGGTCCAACTAGTCATGAAAATAAAGAATCCGTCTTCGGTTATGATCCTGGGGGTCATCAGCACGGAAGGATAAGTTGCTCCCCCCTCAACCTTCTTCCAAAAGGGCCAGAAGGTGAAGTTATTACCACAAAATGTGCTGGATCTTTGGCCTCCATTCTATTAGCCAGCCAACAGCCTGGGCCTCAATCCATGTGATTTTTACTTGTGGGACAGCCTGCAAGAATAATTATACCTCAATTGCGGCCTTGAAGGCCTCCATCGTCAATACAATGAAGACATGGATCTGCACGAGGTAGCAAGGGTATGCAAGGCATTCAGGCGCGTGCAGAGATCGTGATCGAGATAGTAATAGTTAAATATTAAGATATTAAGTAATTATTTAATATATATTTAAATCAGTTTTCTAGCTAATATTCCCATTTTATTAGTATAAGTTGAATTATTTATTACACAATAATCATAGTTTTTTGCATAATATCCATTTATTGTCATGAAACAAATTTTTGATTCAAAGTAACATTATTCAAAGCAATTATTTATCGTCAAAAAAAATTAATTAATGCATTATAATTTATGAATGATTAACTACTACTGAAATTTTTCTCGATTGTTATTTATTTAATATACATGAAATCTCCGTTAACACTTAAATTGAATCGTTTAATGTTAATTTTTGATTAAATATAATATAATTAAATACATAAGCAAAAATAATTATTACCCTATAATTCCGTTGGATATACTTTGTATATTTATAGATAATTATTAATTTATATGTTCTGACTTGTGCACAAGTTACAATTTGTAAGTTTCATAACGTCTTATTTAATTAAGAATATACTTTTATCAATTAGTAATTTTCAATAAGGAAAATCAAAAGTTAATTTGTTAAATAATAATGACCAACGATCTAATAGAAATCTAATAACTGTATTATTTTTACTTAAATCACAAATTCCTAATAAATTCTTCATTTAAAATGCTATGTCTCATTTTTTTGATTGTGAGTTGAGCAATCTTGTAGAAAATTCTAATTAATACACAACACACATCAATAAATATTAACAAACAATTTTGATTTAAAAAAAGCGTGCAGCGGGCTTAACACCAAAAACATTAAATAAAGGATATTATTTAACTTATATTCATGGACTTAAAAACGTGGACATAAATACAGACGTATCGATGTTCAGGATGGCATGCCACCATTTATCAGGAAAGTATATAATCTAAATCAAAAAAATAAATGTATATCAATTCAATGTCAATCAAGTTAAATTTAAAAAGGAAAAGTTCACTTACATCACCGGGTTGAATGGTGCATTCAAGTATTTGAACTTCTTTTTTGACACGATCATAGTCTTCCAAAAACCATTGGAGTGTGGTTTTATTAGGATGAAATTCTGGGATATGGCTAGGAGCTGTTAAAAACCATCGTTTTCTTCCAATAAGTGTTTCTGCAAATCCTGGACCGTGGTAATGAAAAGGTACACCTGTACCAGGGCCAGCAATACCAAAACTCAAAGCAGAACGATGTCGAGGGAGATTTAGAGGTGGGAGAATGTATTCTTTGAATAAATCATTCCACTCATCGACGTCATTGTCACCAAAGAAGTAAAATGTTTCATTGGCAAGTTTTGTAGGACTTGCAGGGCCCATCATAGTTTCAAGGTAGTCTTCAAGAAGAACTTTTTTCTTTTCATAAGAATATGAATTTGCAGAGCTGAGAGTGACTGTTTTATGGCCCCAATGTTTTACAAGATGATCCCGGTTAACTAAAGCTCGAAATTTTGCGTTATTTGTCACATGTCGCAGGACGAAAGGGGTTTTATATGCTAATTGGTCCAGGAAAAAGTCTTGAGATATACGTGAGCTATCAAATATCTCCAAATGACAAGGACCTGGCTCTACCAAAACCCCTTCCATTTCAGTTTCCCTGTAACATTACATTAAATGTATTTTAAAGATATAGAAATCAATAATTAAAAAAAACTTAAAATGATTATCCCTCACCATTGTCCTTCAGAGTAAGTCAACCTCTCATGAAAATGGGAATCCCCAAGCGTTCCATGCACAAAATAAAGAATTAAACCCCAAATTTGATAATAGACCGGTACTAATTCCATAATGTCTAACACTTGTTTTTCTAAAAAGAAATGACGTCATTTATTCTACGTCATTATATATCCTGTCACAACAAGTCTGAACTTACAAAACTTCCACGACGATATTACATATTTATTGTTGTCTATAATTGATTATTATCAAAGATGTGAAAATTATCTAAAGCCTTGCGAGTGTAAAACAAAGGAAAAGTATATGTTGGGAACTTTGATAAACAATTATTATCTACTGAAAAATATCACTAAATAAAGTATACTCTGTAATACCTTTGAATTTTTAAAATAGGGAGAAATAATTAATAAGAACAGTGAACATTAATATTTTGCAGATTACCAACACATAGGTACTTTTTTTAATGTTAAAAAAAAATTACATTGAAGTGAGAGGTCGTTTGTATTGTTGTTAAGAGTATATAAATTATGATCACGAGGATTTGGACACTTTTCAAAGATCATTAGTTATTATATTAAAATTGAAAAGTTGCAAACAAAAAAAGGGATGAACCATTTTAAACGCAGGATTTAGTCAAGTGTACTTGGGATAAGGATTGAATATTATTACATGAATGGGCAATATATCAATGATGTAATTTTTGACTAATTGATATGTATAATGTGAATATATACTCTTGGTAATAGTTATACTCTTTGACGTCAATACTAAGTCAAATATCAGTCGGAAAAGCGTTATGGACAATATAGTCATTACCCCTGTTAATGACTATATTCAACGTAAAGTGTACACCCTGTTTTTCAATTTACAACATGATCATCACCGATTTTGATGATTTTTGGTGAGCTGGCTTTTCCATATAAACAAGAGAGTGTGTGAAATATTAGGGTTCTGTGACTCACCTGGGCCGCTCAAAGTAGGGTCTTATGCGTTTGAACAGTGTTGTTCAAAAGACCATCTCGTAGTTGCTCAATTTTAACAAAAAATACGTCAAAAGATGCACAAAAATACAAACTATGATTTATATTGGATCATCATCTTATTTTAATCAAAAATAAAAGTTTGGGGCGTCCTTTAAAATGACGCCCCTGTCAAGTAGTAAAGCCAATTTTGTTTTAATTTCGGTAAGACATGTCTCAATATATGTTGTCAAACATATCCAAATTCAGAGTGGGATCTTAATGGGATCACTTGCAATGAGAGCGTTAACTACAGTATGGAGAGCCGCTTTTATAGTATATTATTATTATTCTTCCATATTTAAACTCGTATTTTATATAATATACATATTTTCTATTGATTAATATAATAAATTAGGATTTTTGAAAATATGCACTGAGTCAAATATGAATATTTTTTCATCATTTTTAAAATAATTTTTAATATAAGGTGCCTTAATGGATGATTTATCGAAAGTTTAATTATATGAATATATGTATAATATTATCTACTTTTATTCCATCCGATATAATTGTAATACAATGAATGAAACGGAATAATATTTTTTGTATGACAACTTGAAAAATATCATAAAGAGTGCATCCACCTTCTTTAGATCGCTCTCTGTATTAGCAATAGATAAATTTCGAAAACAAATGCCTCGTAAGATGAGAGTAGTGGTTACATCCTCTTTAGAGTATCCTCGATTGAAATTCCTTAAGGGATCTATAATTCTTCCTACTTGGATTTGGAGTGGCTCTTTTCTAGTGTGGTCTTTATTAAACTTTGTTTAAAATTCTTTGAGTTTAGTAACTTGCTCTTGGTTTTGTACTGACACAATTCCCTTTTCCTCAATGAAAGTTATTTTTGCAATTTTTTGCATTTGCGCTCCCAAAACAAAGGCCCATTTGCTTCCTCACACTTGACTCCTTTTTCCGATTTGTAAACGAGAATCTAAGTCCTTTGCGTCTTGGTCAAAGGCTCGTGCTGGGACTCAGTGATCCTGCTACAAATTAACTTCAATGAAATTATCTGAACTGCCTCAACAGTGACGTCACCGCGTCAGCTAACACCAACCAGACTGCCTTAGAAGATCCTTGACTTTTATATATAGTTACTTTGACTTTATGAAAATAAGGTTTATCTACGAAGTAAAGTACCCTCTGGCACATCAATCATATTCATTTTCCCTCAAATTGTTATTATTATTTTTTATTCTTGAGAAGAGAACATTTAATTACTGACAACAGACAAACTTTGATTGTGTGTGTTTTCTTTTAACAATATAGAAGATAACTCCCCAAGAAATCCCCTCAGTGTTACTGTCTGTTTTTCATAAACAAATTCATACGTACTCACTTTAGACTTAGATGACCTCTCCTCAAAAATGAAAGAATAAAGAAAAAATAAAATACATCAATCAGGTTGCAAACAACAAAAACACTCGCACACTAAAAGAATGCTTAGAGTTTACAATCAAATATATATTTTGTCTCCTGTCTTTTCTTGTTTGATATGAGCCACTAAGCGTACATAGGATCGTTACTAAACTTTATCTAAAGTGACGTTCATTATTTTTCATTTAATATTAGATCCTTCCTTTTTTTTTTTTTTTTTTTAATATGAACTCTTTGTTAAAAATTAGACATCCTCCGACAAATAAAAAAACATAAACACTTTGCTTGATTAGTATAAGTAAAAAAAAAATCTATTCATTTCGTTGATACATTAATTAAATAGGTTTTTTAAATTCAATTCCTTCTTTCATTTAGGATAATATACTAGTTATAAAATGAAACAGGTAATTGAATTTAAAAAATCGTAAAAATGAATGACATAATATAATATAATAAACTATTTTGCATTTATTTATCAGTTAATTCTATGTTATCAGAATAATAATTGATAAATAAAATCAAAATACTGATATAGGGACCACAGCGTAACCTCACTAATATTTCACAGTATTTTGAACGTTGATTGCATGAATTTGAATAGATTCTTACTAAGACATGGCTAACAATTAACCATGGTCCCTTTTATCTTATAATTAGTATTATTTATCAGCCTTTTATAAGCGAGTTGTCCATGCAGTCACTCCAACTAGGTCCACTAATAACAAAAACTTGATTATGGCATTGCTTACGGATTTGGAACTTTCTTTTTCTTTTTTGTAAAGAAAGGTTGCAAGATAAAATAAAGGTAACAACCTGGGAAAAGAAGATTCTTCGCGAACTATGAATTCATAGCAGTGATCTAAATCCTGTGGATTTTTTAGGTGGGCCGTTTTTTTTTTTTGGAATTGGTAATCTAAAGAATGAATTTCTAGTTTATATCCTTTTCTCCTTCCTCTCATATTACAGCGGATTGTAGCTGATCTAATGAAACGTCAAGAGCCTTATTCTTTCTCTCCTCCAAAACAATTCTCCAAATTGTCAGGGTTACCATGTTGATTTTACGTTTCTTTATTTAGCATGCCCATTCTACACTGGATTGTCATGACTGGTTCATAGTTGAGATGAATTGGCTTACTACCAAATGATTTTGGGTTTTTTTTTACCCTTCTTTCTTTTAAAAAAAAGGTTTCGAGATACAATAACGTAAAGTGACCATATTTTGATACAAAAAGGGGAAATGTGGTCCGATCTAGGGAGAAGTATTTTGTAATGAATATAATTTAAAAAAACAACTTTTTATTTGTTTTGTTTTTTCGACTAGACACAAAATTTTGTTTTTTCCCAAAAATTTGGGATTTCAGAACAATGTTTAATTTTACTTTTATTTTTAATCTAATTCCATCCATGTGTTCTTTAAAAAAAACCGGACATTTAAAAAATTTAAAATAAAGTATATGTACAGGACATTAAAGAGGATAATAATGTCAGGTTAAAAGAGAATTGTTGATCACTCTAGAATAATTGGACTGACTAATCGATGACATCTTGTATATATAAAACAAACCCTCCAAAAGTAAAAATAATTTGATTTGTATCAAAATTATTTAATTTCATTTATTTATGAGATTAATTCCATAAAATATTTGTTACAAATTAAAATATATTTATATAAAAAATAATTCCCTTTCATCAGACAGCCTCATTTACAATAGTATGAATTTCAGTCTCTATGATTTCCAAATCCGTGAATGATGAAAATTCATTATCCTCTTCGACGACAATTATTTCCTCAGAATCATGTTCTAAATTCAATGGTTCCATATCAAGAATTAAGGAACCAGCGTCAGCATGAAGTTTGGACTCATTGGGATTACCTGGATCATATTTTTCTAACGTGGTTTGTGTTATTGACAAATCTTTATAGGATTCTTTTTCATGAGTAGAAATCTCTGGCAGATTTACAAGTTCTTCAGGGTTTGATTCTTCTTCAATTTCTTCTTCATAGTTCACAATAAGGGATGAAGTCCGTGCCTCTTCCATATTAAGAGGATTTTGAACATCACCTAAATTCTGTATGCTTGATACCTCTTCACTCTTTAATTCAGAAAAGATATCATGGTTTGGGCTCTCATGTCTCGACTGGTTTTCGTTTTCCTCGTCGTCTTCAACTTCAACTATTGAGATTTGAGCTTCTTCGAATTGGGTGACTCTAAGGGGCTTGGGTGGAATGCACTCCTCTCCAATAAAGGCTCCTTCACTATTTTTATGATCAGTAAGTTCGATCCCTGACTCAGCATCTGACGTCGAGTCTAATTTCCCCTCGATTGCATCCTTTGGATCCAAAAGTGCAACCGAGTATTGACGATTATCATTAACCTGGAATAAAAATAAAATGAATCAAAAGTGGTATATTATAATAGATTAATAAGATAATAAGGCTTAATTGTAGAAGGTTGATAACTTAACAAATATCCGTCACTTTACAAGAAATCAAGAATTCCTAATTGTCCAGAGGATCTGCAGGATTATATTTTGAGAGGGCTTGGTTTTTGAAACTTAATAAACCTTTTTGCTTTGCTGTAATTTGGTGGAATGAACTTTTTTTTAAAGGAATTCTTAAAAAAATTGCCTCTATTTTCCTGTAAAATTTTTTCAGTTTGACGAAAATAAATTCTGGTAAAAGCAAAAAAATCCTTGATTGGGGGGGTGAGACTACATCCCCTCCAGCTCACCCCCTGCAGTCGCCTCTGTCACTTAAAATTGGTCATTTCTTGAATTGATAAAAATATATCATAAAATGTTCAATTGTATTTAAAGTTAACGAGAGATTATTGTACATAGTTTACCATTTATGACATTAAAATATAAGCAAAATATTTTCCCAAATACAAAAAAAACAAAAGGAAGTGTGTTCCTTAAAAAAACTGGGATAGTATCTGAGTCATTACATACATAAAATTCAGGCCACTATGCAAAAAACAATCACACAAATAAATTAAATACTATGCATATCTAGATATAATCAATCAGAACAATAAATAATTATGTAACTAATCCTATAATTAAAAAAACAAATCAAGTATAATTCCTTGTGTGAATATTTAGAAATATGCAAAGAACAAGAGCCAAAGCTATAAACCAAGTTACGAAATCACCTTGTTTACTCAAGTTGATTAATTAGTAACAGGATATCATTGTTGGTTGATATAACGATTGATTTGAACTTTTATAACTCTCCATAGATGTAGCATGATTTAAGATCTAAAAAAAAACCTGACTTAGACTTGAATTAACTAGGGGGAAATATCAAATTTGAGATGAAACTATTACATTATTAAACATGTATCTCATTTTTGAATTATTATTATTTTTTTATTTTTTCTTACTTTATTACACTTTATATAAATTATTTTTTTAATGACCCGTTCACTTGAACATAAAATTATACATTAACATTAGAAACAAGTTCGTAGGGGAGACCGGGGACTTTTTTTTGGCCATATTTGCTTTTGCCTCAACAACTTGAGCTGATTACTGTTTAAATTTATTTACAGATTATAAAGGTCACATATTTTTCCACAAATTACATATGACACGCTAAATGTTGCAACTGTTCATATAGCCAGGAACGGTTGCAACTACAGTTGGATTCGATTATTACTCGAACTCGTCCAAAATATCTTTTTTTTTTTAAACTCGAACCAAGGAAACTCGAAATATTTACATGATTCTCGACTCTCGAGTAATCAAGCATCTAGTTATCTATTTTCGATATCAAATTATTCCTGGAAAATACAAATTTATAAATAACTATTCAAAAGAAAGGAATACTGACGATGCCAAATTTACAAAAAATAATGTAATTATTCATAACAAAGGATAGGAACGGCGCCATAACCTACAGATTATAACAATTATTAGTGATTTGTCATGAACAAAAATCGTAAATTGGTACTCGAGTCTTATCAAGTAAATAAAAAAGACACAAAAAACTCGGCTCGTGGGCAAAACAGAGTATTACTTGGAAGTTACCAAAACGAGGGATTCCTTTTTTCTTTTTCTTTTAACATATAAATCTTCCTTTCTTTACAAAATTTAGGATTGATGTTTTCCCACTGGTAGAGATTCTCTGCAACATGTACTCATAACCCCAGTTCTTTTTAAAAATAATCTTTGTTTGATTTTTTAAAGACTAGCGGGAGTACTCGACATTGCTTGCAATTACTTTGTCGTCTAAATTTTTTTATTTTTCTTTATACTGTTATTAATAAGAATTCATATTAATAAGCATAGGTGTCACTAAAAACAAATTTGCTACAAGTTATAACCATACTATACTAAAATATTTATTTATGAACTACATAAACTATTGAATTAACCTTATGACCACGATTCAAATAAGTCAAACTAAATTTCATATTACGAAAACAATTGTGAGTGGTCATCAATTACCTTATTTTAAATTTATTATAGTCCTTCTGGTATACTAATATTTTTTTATTATAAGATTTTTTTATATGTACATATATAATATATTCAATTAAAAATACAGAGCCCTTTAGAGAACTACACAAATAATTAAATGACAAGTTTCAATAATTCATTAAAAAATAGGACATTTTTGACTGACCAGTTTCTTAGGGAGCAATAAGTGTTAAGGTGATACTCGAGTGTTCAGACAAGTAACGAGTATTCAAGCGAGTAACGAGTAAAGCTTGTAATTCCTTGAGTATTTTTTTAAACTCGAAAATACTCATGTAGTAAAATTCAGCTAACATCACAAACAATTATTAATACAAGTGATAACTAGATCTAAGGACCACCACACTCTTACAGTATATAATTGACAGTTTTAACTGTCAGGCCAAGCGCCATGGGATATGTTTATGTTATAAACGTTATTTTTTATTTAAGAACAATAAATACTTCGTGGCCCTTGGACCTTGGAGTTATTTCTTGATAGTAAACTCGAACCCGATTTTAGAAACTTGAAATAAAATATGAGCCTTAATTAAACTCGACTTGACTTCAATCATCGAAATCGATCAAATACGATAATTTCAACTCGAATCCTACTCTAATTGTAACACTGAAAATTTTTAGGAGTATTTAACCAACAACAGTATCCTCCAAACTTGTTTTTTTTTTGCAAGTACGAAAAAAAATATTGATAGGTTTGTGTTTCTCTCTACAATGCCAATAAATTATATTTATTAATTTTATTGCAAAATTAGTGCAAAATATTTTTCTGCATTTTTCTTGCGAATTTTGAATTGACAATTTTGTGCAACAAAAAAATATGGACTTCTCAACTATACATTTTTTATGAATATAAGTTGGTATGCTATTTTGATTTATAAATTCATAATAGTACATACATATATATCTTATACAATTGCGATATTATAAAGCTTGCCTGCACCGAAGGGGTATAAACATAAAGAAAAAATAACATTGCCCATTGTCAATGTGATTTCCCGCTTCCTCCTTAGGCTGAGCAACGTCAGGTAACCCTTTGCAAGTAAATTATATAACAAAGTAAAAAAATATATAGATTATATTACATTATACTAAAAGCATTCATCTTTTGTCCAGGATATGTGCAATCCTTTTGTTCATAGTTCATAATACATCTTATATATTCTATTTGCCTTAATCAACCATGGACATTATTAGAAAAAATTCAAAGAATCAACAGTTAAGGACATGTCCCAAGGAGCAACAGTTCCAAAAACGTATCTACTGAAGTCTTTTTTCACCAGTTCAAGTTAAAGAGACAATTTCAAGTCCTCAGAAAGATAAAATGTTCATAAGTCATTCATACCCAGTGAATAATTGAGATGACTTTCGAGTTTGGCATCTAAGTCAAGTCGCGAGTAGTAGCTTTCGAGTTCAAATCAAGTCATGAGTCTTTGATTGTGTAATCAAATCGCAATTCTCGAGTACATTGCAACTGTTCCCGAGCCCCCTACATACTTTTGAATGGATTATTTCTCAAGTTTATTGAACTTTTGTGTAAAGTCTATAAATGCCACACATAAGTCACTTCATACATACAATTATATATATATATAGAGAGAGTATATTGGAATTACTAGTTCGATCTTGATAGTGGTGTACGTAAATTCTATATGTTCTTAAAAGTTAGTTGAAGGGTTTTTAGTTTTTCTATTTTTTTACGGTCTCCTCTGGGAGTAATTGTATACTATAATCTCTACTTAAAACATGTTTTTATTATTATGAACTTTGATACTAAATAATTATAGCAATAGGATTGCTCAATGCACAAAATGTCGGATACGTATCCAATATTTGTGTAACATGTACATACACGGATCTCCTTCTATAAGACCCATACGAGTATGCATATGTATTTTGAAATGTGATTTTCATTCTATAAATAATGCATAAGTTTGAGAATATTATAAGGAAAATATCTATTTATTTGTAAAAGTGCAGTCACTAACAGAGATGAGGAAAAGTACATGATTACAGTAAACACTATAGTATTACATTTACTCCGTCTGACCTAGGAATCTAATGTGGAAGTCCATTAGACAGGAAGTATATTTCCTTCTGAAGGAACGATCTGGCGCAAATCTACGTTCATTGAGTTAGAGAGAATAATTTCTCCCCAGCCCGTTGTCCATGATATGAGGAAATATCCGAACACAGGGACGTTTGAAGAACTTTTTTTGTTTTTGTTTGGAAGGAGGCTTAATTTTTGGAAAAAATTTAACAGTTAATTTTTGGACCAAGCCTGAATTTTACAAAAAAAAAAGAAAGCTTAGAAAAAATTTGTTTTGTCCTTCTTGACATTTAAAATGTCTCCCTACAATGCAATAATTTTGAGTAATAACGACAAATATCCCTTGATTTTGAAAGGGTCAAACCCTTCCAGCCCAGCTTTACAGACGCCCCTGGTATACTTCAATTCGAGAATCAATTCTTTGCTTGCAAGTCCAAGTCCTTGAATTATTTCATGGAGTCCTCAGATTTCGTTTGAGTTCATTTAAAGTCCTGAGGATTACGAATTTGCTAAAGTTGAGTATAAAATAGTTTTAGAGATCAAGTTGAGGGAGCTACATCCCCTCCAGTCTCCTTGCCCTCTGCGGACGCCCCTGCAATTATTGAATAATTCCAGGGTTGGAAACAACCAAGTGATTTGGGGCCTTTTTTTCTTCTACTTTCTTTTCGGAGGAAAGATTGCGTAACACACTAAAGGTAACGACATGGTCATATTGAAATCAACCACGACTGACAATAAGTTTGAATTTTCATAAGAGGGAGGAAGGATTAATAAGAGGAACAATATTTTGCAGATTACCATAATAAACTTGTTGGTTTTAACTTACTGGGATTAGGATCTTTTTTACAACTCTGATCCTAAAATGTATTGATATATTTAATGAGGAGAAAGCACTTGACAAGAAAATAAATAAATAGAAAATTAAATATCAAATTAACTTGTCGTTGAAAAACTTTATGAAATGGAAAACCTTCACATAAAAATGGGAAAATGAATATTCCTTTTATTAAGAACTGTTTACGTAAAAAAATAAATTGTTTTCTCCATGATATAAATCTCCAACTCATGTGAATTATATTATTATTATTTCAATTTATTTAATTACCTTCTGAGTTAGATTTCGTATATGACCTAAATATTATCAAGGTCGTAGACATTTGTATATGACAAAGGGGGCCTGATAAATACTCCATATGTGCATAACCCGGAAAATTGACCTTCTATGTCAGTGACCTTCTATGTCAGTGACACCATAAAATATTTTCAAATGTGTGTATGGCGGATTACATAGATTAAACTAAACAATAATAGACACAAGGTGGCGTCGCTATCCTCAGTTATGTAAAAATAAAAAAATACTAATAAGTAAATAACTGCAATTCACTATTGATTATAAGGCGTTAACTTTTTTAAAGTAATCTTTGGCATTGCCTTAGTGCCATTTTTATTGGTATAAAGTTTTTTTGAACAGATTCAATTGGTAATGTGAAGTTGTACAGGGGTGTTACTAGCATTTAATGATGATGTCATATTCGCGCTATCTTAATTTTATTCTATAAGTTTTCTATTTAGTCTAAGAAAGTGTTGGTCAATGGTAGGGATACCACTCAGAATTTTAGAAAATATCCATGGATTCCCCCTAAAGGAAACTAATAATAGTTAACGAAATATCAATGCAATTTGACTTTCACCTTGAATCCGTTATATTTTATATTCTTCTTCACCATTAATAATATCTGCTGAAATTGATTAGTGTATAGAATAATTTTCATTCAACGGGGACTAAACTCTTAACGCTTTAGAAAAAACAAAGTTTGAAAATATAATTCATATAATCAAACGAAAGTAATCAATTATTGTTGCATGTCCTAAAGTAATGTCAATATCCCAATATCTTGAGATAAATACCAAAGAGTAGCACCTATACACCTACGGTTTCCATGCCACTGGCTTCAGTGCTTACTATTTCGGAGTTCGGCCCAAAATGGTAAGAAAAAAAAAGTTAATCATCGAAATGTGGGTCAAATTGCGATTCAAGTAAATTATATAAACAAAATACAATTTGTATTTCCGTCTTCACATACCCCTAGTTGGCGTTAGTTGGGAAATTAATTCGGAAATTGTCTGGGTCACTTCACAACATTCCTTTTAAACGAATTAGTGCCGAGTTCCGGGATTCTCTTGTATTTCTTATTGATCTCTGCTAATCATATGCAGCAACAAACAGTTGTGTTCCTGCGTTGTAATGGTTTGCTTATAGGTAACAAAAATTGATAAAAATGACCATTTTCTTTTGAGGCTTATAATGATCTTATTTAAGATCTTAATGACAATAATCTGACTTTAAATTACCTCTAATTAAAAAAAAAAAAAATAGAACTTTCAATAAGTCTTAGCTTTTAAGTTATTAAATATTTAGTTCTTAAAAAAATGAGAGCTAAAAATAAAAAAATCCTAATGTTGAACACGAAAAAGAAAAAAAAAGTTTTGTATTATTCGACATAAAAGAAAATATAAACTATTAAAACCCGGGAACAAAAGAAGTTAAAATTTTATTGCATAGTTAATCATATGATTAGCTAAAGAAACTGATTCAGTTGCATATATTAATAATCAGAAAAATTACCACACTTTTTCTCTCATTCTAAGATACATTTGAAAATCCCTTCAAAATTTATTAATTAAGAAATAACAAAGTTCCAATCACTTCTCGATCATGGAGTCACTCTTCTTTTAATTATTAAAAAAAATCTAGTTAAAATCAACAGATTCCATATGATATGATTTGCAAAAATCTTCGCAAGTGAATCTATTTACAAAATAATTTTCCAAATTGGTCAATCCATTCCTGACAATGAAGGAAAAAAGTATTATTACTTTTAGAAGAGTTTAATAAAGACCGAGCCAAGGGCCAAGCCAGTATGGACTACCAGGAAGGTGTTTCTGTGAGTTTTTTGGGATTAACAGCGGGGAATATTCTACTTTAAGCTATTCCCCTATGGCCAAACACTCAATTCTGCCCTTTACTGTAAATAACTCGACTGTTTGAAGCTGGCGATGGAACAGAAGCAGCTAAAATTGGCTAATAGGAAATAAATCTTGTTTCCCCAAGACAATGTCAGACTGCACACATCTTTGATGACGTGTCAGAAGCTCGGGAAGCTCGGATTTGGAAGTTCCTATGCATCTACCTTGTAGTCCGTACCTGTCACCAAGTAAAAACTAGCTGTTCCTATCCATAGCCAACGCAGTTGGGCGTACAAATTTGGGCTTAATAGAAGTATGTGAAAATTGGTTGTCGGATTTTTTTGGCATTATGAAGTAGAATTCTATTTTGCAATAAGCTATCGAACAAAACGGGTCATAATTGGCTTGAAATAAAGCGAAAAATAAGAAATTACAGACTGGCTATGGAAATCCTCATTATCTGATCTAAGTGTTCATGAGTAAGTTTAGCTAAAGAGACACAATACCTCAACAGACTAAAAATAAGGTAGATAAACATTAAGGGGACTCTGATTAGGACAGTTTATAAGTGGTTTCAAAATTTTCAGAGCGGCCATATGGGAAGAGGTGACACTGAACGTTCTGGACGCCCAGTTGAGGTTACTACTCCATAAATCCTTGATAAAATCCATGATATGGTGATGGATAACAGAAAAGTGAAGGTGCATAAGATTGTTAGAGCTGTGGGCATCTCGAATGAAGGCGACCATAATATTTTGCATCAACATTTGGTCATGACAAAGCTACCCGCAAGATGTGTGCTCACTGCTCAGGCTTGACCAGAAACAAAATCGTGTAAAGTGCTGCAAGGACGATTTGCAAGCTGTTCCAGAAAAATCTACAGGACTTTAAGCGTCGTTTTGTCACTGTAGATGAAACACAGATACATCACTACACTCCTGAAACCAAACAACAATCTAAACAATGGGTCAAAAAATGAAAAGTCTGTACTCAATTCAAACAAATGCCAAACAGAAATAAATGGACCGATTTGGCTTAAAGTTAGTGTGTGTTATTCCAAGAGAGGATACTAACTAAACTTAACCTCGATACGCGCCAGTAGTGCCATATCTCGGACTTTGCATGGACTTTTCAAACGACCCTCGTATGTGTAAGGTGCGACAATATATGTAACTTTGTTTTTCCAAAATGCAATACAAGTTTTATAAATCAAAAAAGTTTTGTATTTATTTTATAATAATAGTACACATGTAAAGTTTTGTTTTACATAGTTTTGAAAAGTAAGTGACGTAGCCCGTACACTGAATAAACCAAACTAAGGGATATTAAGTACCCTGTAATTGATTCATTTAAAAAAAAAATTCATTGAAAGGTTTTAAAGGGATAGTTATTCTAAACAAAAAATGCAAACATATACCATATTTGTGAGAAGTGAGTTGATTAGATACATAATTAGTTTTTGGCGATTCCTCAAAGGTCTTAAAAATGTTGCTTTTCACGAATAAATCATGATTCAATTACCCGATTTAGACATACCACACCAATTTAAAAGTCTTACTTGACATTTCATATGAGGGTTTTAATCGTAGATTTATATAAATTTTATCCTTAGAATTTATTGCGTTCAAAGAATTTTCCCAATTTCAAATTAGGAAAATGAATTAAAAAAATCGTTTTTTGTAAATTATTAATTGAAGCAATGAACGGATTTTCATACATCGCATCA
Source organism: Lepeophtheirus salmonis (assembly GCF_016086655.4). Lineage (NCBI taxonomy): Eukaryota > Metazoa > Arthropoda > Copepoda > Siphonostomatoida > Caligidae > Lepeophtheirus > Lepeophtheirus salmonis. The sequence goes on along the minus strand of NC_052131.2, from coordinate 8,312,274 downwards.
ATAAACATTTTAATTTCCGTGCATTATAAAAAATGAAGTTCTTTTGTCAGACACTCTACAGGGAGGATCTTATGTAGTTATACGCATTTTATTATTTTCAATCCGGCATGACTTTTGTGCAAAATCACGGAGGAGGACACCAAGACATCTTATCTCTGAACAGAGTAAGCTCAGAAGGTTGGAAAGAGCAAAGGAGGTTCTAAATTTTCTCAAGGCCAAAAAAAAACCTCGGTTAAAGTTTTGCTCTTTTCTGGCGAATTTTGTTTTCCAACTATGTTGCCTCTGTGAATAAGCAAAACAGCTGCTACATCATAATCGACAATCCAGTTTGTAGATATTCGGAAAGACTCAATTTGAAGGGGGAACTTAAAAATAGAATCGAGAATAATAGAAAAAATATCACTGAGAACCAAAAGAATGCATTGGGCACAATGTAGAGTGCAAACCTTCTCCTAAAATTAATTTCCCTAAAAATTAACATTCCTTTGAGTTATTTATCTTCATTTTTTCAAAAGTTATGGTTGATTTTGCGTTTTTTTAACATTTTGTGTGATCTTAACCCCACAAAAATTACTGGTGTTCGACTCTTAACATAATAATAGTCTTTTTACAAAGTTTCACCAAAAAATCAATTTGTAACTTTATCCTTAAAACTGCTTCAAAAATAAAAAATAATTTTTTCTGTAACCTTGAACTCTCAAAATTTGATGGGGATCTGTAGCTTTTTAATTAATCCTGATTACAATCAAACAAACCGAGGCGAAAACACAACTTTTTTTGTCGGAGGTAATAAAAGGCTCCATCTGTACTGATAAATTGTTTTTTTTTTTTAAACTAAATATACCTCAATAATTTGTTGTTCCTTGTGAAAGTGAATGTCATGGCTAGAGGAAGAACTTGTGGATCCCCTTAGTATATTAGTTCTTTGAAACAGTTGGTGATCTAAATCCCCATCAGAAGATGAGAAGTATTCATGTGATTCCTCCAAAAGGTGCTTCAAAGTTTCGTGTCCAGAGGTTCTATCAGGTGATCCTTTCTTAAAATAAGAAGATGAGTTGATGAAGGGAAAAATGACTAAAATATTGTACAGAGGGCTGGTTTTAGCGGAACATGCCCTGGCGTAAAGATAAATTGGATTTTTTATTGAAAAAATATAAATTTATTATCTAAACGGCCTTTTTTAATAAATAATATACATATTTAATTTTATTTAAATAACTTTTTTTTTAAGATAAGGTATTTCTTATTTTTATGGCCATCTTAGTGTATATAACTCAAAAAAATTAGAAAAAAAAAACCCAACACGGGCTCCAAGTAGGAGTGAGGCCTAGGGCTAATGCCCCCTTAAAACCACCCCTGATTATAGAATGTACATAGAACAAAAAATTAAGACAAATAAATAATCTTCAATTAAAGTTTTTACCTTTTAACCAAATATTTTTTAATATAAAAGTAACGTATAAATGACGAACCTGAGAATTGGAGTCTAATATCTTTGGAAGATGACTTATTCCACAGCCCATTTTGTATGGTTTGCACACTTAATGTTTAACATAGAACTTGTTGCTTGAATTGTAGTATTCAATCAAATGGTTTTCTTTACTTAAGTTAATCAAAAAAGGTTGGATAGAAAGGATCAAAGGGGGGGGAGGAGGTTGTAAGGCTACATACCTTTCTTGGTGCTCTCCCGCTTTACTTTTTTATACACGCTTCAGGCCTTTTTTTTTATTTGTCTAAAATTTCAAACACTCTTCCTAAATACTAATATGTTAGTATTTAATTCTCATGTTTTAAATAAAGGGGGAAAGAAGGAAGGAGTAAAAAAATATGGATCGATGACTGATAAGAACATTCCAAACACAAAAAAAAAGCGTACATATAAAACCATTTGTAGGTACATACTTTATATATTTTGAAGTAACAACAAAAAACAAAAAAAAAAATGAGCATAATGGCATATGGTCATGGACATGACACATCACGAAAGGTCATTTATATGTACACGTGTTAACAACTCTCTTTAAAATTATTGTACTTTTTTTCTCCCAGAAAGTTAATTATTTACTAGTAATAGTACTTGGAGCTATTAGGCGTCGAAAAACAGACAATCTTTGATTCAATAATATGGAAGATAACTTCCCCAAGAAATCCCTAGTCTCACACCTAACTACTCAATGCAATAAAATATTCCTCCTCAATAATTAAATAGTAAGGAGAACATCTTGAGAAAATAAAAAAAAAACACACATTTCAAATTGTCATCAACAAAAAACAATCACACACTAAAAAATGCTTAGGATTAACAACCTTAAATCTATATACTCCCCTTCACTTTTCTTTTTAATATGACGCGCTGAGTAATAGTTACAGACACTCGTTGGTACATTATCACTTCTGGGATTAAAAAATGTGCTATTTTTTGTAGTTACAACCTGAAAATGTGTTTTTTTATTTTATTTTGCGAAGCTGCAATTATTGTTCATTTATTATTGAAGAGAGTAAAATAAGGATAAAGTAATCTCTAGGGCGTCAAAGACGAAATGTAAGAATGAGGGTTTGCTTGGAAGTTATAAGTGTAAGTCCTTGAGGGGCTCGGAGTAGAATTGAGGATTGATACCGTTTTAATTGCTAGATACGGTGTTTATTTCTTTCATCTAATTGTTGTTCGCATTTCCCTTCTCAAGGTAGTCTGTGAATATTAAGTATGCCATGGCCATTGCATATCCCAAAATACCCAAGACATAATTGTTCCAGGTAATTGTAGTACTTACTTTCGAGCGCGTTGGACGAGGTTCACTAGTTACAGTCCTCTCAGATGACGATTGTTTTGATTCTAGAGCAAAGTGATGAATCAATGTTTCATCCATTGTTACATACCAATGCAAGAATTTCAGTTTGTTATGTTTAAACATGACCAAACGCTGCTCAGAATCACAGTATTTTTTTTTCTTTAAGAGTGAACAAGCGGGGCACTCACTTTAAACAGAGCTTTCTACTGGGCAAATGTTCATGCAATATAAAGGCAATGTGTTCTTTTGATGTATTTACGATGTCAGCTACTCAAACAGTTTTACTTTCCAATCCTTCAAAACAGGTTTTTTTAATGTTTTGGTTGGCGTTGCCTCATTTGTACGTCCACTGCATCCTACATCATTGGTGTCTCTACGACCACGTTTGGAGTCAGCAAACCAACATTTAATTGTTGTCTCTGATGGAGCGGAGTCTTCCTAACATTTTTCAAGCCATTCCTAAGCTTGAAAGGTATTTTTTCCCATGGAGAAGCAGTATTAAATTAAAACACCAAGTTATTTGAGATTCATTGTTATTTGGAAATAAAAAAAGTAGTGTCACTCTTAGCACAATAACTCACAAACTAAGGAACAGATTGTTGTGAAATTTTGACAGCTGTCTTTATAAGAAAATAAATATCCCCATCTATGTAAGAAGCCTGGAACTTTTCAGCCCATTTGCTAGAATACAACTCCAAAAGATTCTTAACTGAAACTTTCCGTTTTTAATGCACGAACTCACACGTATGTAGTTAATCAATACTGAGATGTAATTTCCTTCGTAATGGGAGAAAAATGGCAACAGCTTCAGAAAATAAAATACATTTGTGGACAACAACAACGAAAAATGCTTAAAATTTACAAACCTAAATATATATATTCTCCTTTCCTCTTCTTTTTTTAATATGACACGCTGAGTAATAGCCACACAAGCTTCTTGCATCATTATCATTTCCAAGATTAAAGAATATAATAATTAAAAACATATATTATTTTAATGAGGCATAAAAGTTATTAATTTTGTATATTAAGCAAGGGATACAAAATAATACAACTCCCTGAATAATAATTATCATATATCACACCAGCGTCCTCAAGCAATCTATATTTATATTATCCCAGGCTACAGAAAGTCTCACCACTTTGCAGATAATATATATTTTTTAGTTTGCTCATGTTCTAATCTGTGAACACTGGTTATTTATTGACAATTTGATAACAAAGTATATAAACTAGCATTTATATAGATTTTTATCTAATTATTGTAGTAATATTGATGTAAAGACTAGCACCTAGAGACGATATATGTACTTATCATTACACTCACAAACAGGGCAAAAAATGTAATAGAAAATCAAAGATAAACAAATACATTAGTCGTCATTACAATCATATCTACACCCACTATTTAATCATAATTTTTTTCCCGAAATTTGAAAATTTGTAACCTTTTCAAGAAATTATATCTTGAATAAGTCTGATAATCTGAGATTTCTTCGAAGTTGATTAAAAAAATGGTCTGGTAGGAGGCTTTCATTAAAAATCCTGTACTAAACTTTGTGTCAGAGATGTCAATAAAACAGAAATTTGAACCTACCTCGAAGAATTGGAGATACAGAGAGTTCTTAAAAACATAAAAATACGTGGAAGAGAAATTGACCAAGGGATAGTTTTTTTTTAAATTCCATAAGGGGACTGGGAAATGGATGGATAGGAGATTAAAGGTCCTTGAATCTACGAAAACACAATATATGAGATCAATTAACAACAAACGAGAATCTATGGGCAAAAATAGTTTTGTTAGTGGAATATTTCATATTGTAAAAGACTGGACTTTAGCATGCATTGGTTCAATCACAGAAGATATTAATTTTATCTTAATAAAAGTAGCATACATGCTTTATAAATTTAGAAGTAGGAAGACTCTCTAATTCCATGATTTAAAAAAGTAAAATTTTTAAGATTGAAGTTCTATATTGAATAATTAAGAAAAGTTGAAGTATAATAAAGTTGTACCTTTGTACAAAAATAAATAAATAATAATAAGGCCGATAATTATTCATAACACGTAAGCAAATATAAATGACGGAAACGATTGGGGGAAAAAATCATTAATGGAAAGTATTATATTAAATAGTATTAGACTTGTCTTTAATGTACTAAAAAATATTTATAATGTTCTATTCAATTTTGATATGTTTCTATGAATTCTTTCAATCTTTTGCTTATTACTTTGCCGTACATAATCACTCTTGTTTGTAACAACATTTATCATAAATACACAGAGTATTTTTTCAGCAATGATGTTTGCCTTGTAACGAAATTTGAATTCTTATTTGATACTCTGTTTATTAAGTATTCTTCCTCTACTTGAAGAGTAGTAGGAGCAGCAAATAAGGATTGATTGATTTCTGAATTTATAATTCATTTCCAGCGATATAGTTTAGAGCTATATGGGTTGTTATAGAAAATAAAAAGATAATGTTATGACGACTAATGTATAACAGGCACAAAACTATTTTTTTCTTGATCATGTATATAAATCTTGTTTGTATCTCCCAATCTTTTCTAAAAAGACCGGAAATTAGTTGGTAGTTATCATTCTTCCCAATTTTTGATTTGATTTAGTTGTTGAATTAGTTTCACATGACAACATTTACGAATAATTTGAATTTAGGACAAGAATAAACAAATCTACTACAGTTGACAAAATATAAAAATTTATTAGGAGTATTTTATTTTACAATTCTTCCTAATTAAGGAACTGTTAATAGGATTGCAAAATCAATTAAATAAATTTGGAGTTTATATACTAATTTTGATCAAAGCATTAAGAAATGATGTTGTATTTTAAAAAGACCGTAAATAAATTGGCAAACGATGAATTTTTATATATGAGTATCATGTCATTACACTATATTATATATCATAACCTTCCATTTAGAAAACAAAGAGAAAGAAGGCCCAAAATCCGTTAGCCAATTATTTCAAACTATGGAATTATCACTTAATAACTGTTCACTATTCATTCTGTTAACAAGAGTTAATCAGCCAATCAACGTTCAGAGCAATGATCAGGTGGAAAGAAACAAAAAGTCGAGAGCTAACAGAAAAATACACTTTTTATTACTATTTAAGTGCTGTAAGGCCTTGGTCACACCCCCGAATTATAAAATACTTCGTAGATATAATTAATCTTTTAACAGAAGTTTAAATTTTGCCCACTCGAGATTTGGTTGTTTGCAAATTCTTCCAAACTGGAATTATTGTTCGATAATTGCTGGGAGCTGTTCACAGTAGCTTAGCAAAAGCTCATCCAAATTCAACCAATCAACGTTGAGATGAGGGGAAAATAAACCAAAAATTCGATAAATGAAGTGACGTCCCTCAGTGGACAACGCACTCCAGAGAAATAATTCTCTTGAACTCAATGTGCAATGGTTCGATTCAGGGTCGCTCCTAGAGAAGGAACTATACTTAATGTGTATATGGCGTTCAAAGTCAATTTTGATGTCAGACATAATGTTTACTTATACTTAATCAGTGCAACTCCATCTGACCATTTTAAAGGTACATTAAAAAAAAACACTAAACAAAATGGAATATAAATTTTTATGGTATTGAGATAGCGTTGTTTTATGAATGGTATTAACCTGGAGGGATTTTTACTTAAAAGGATGCCTAAATCCTATCTATAATCCTGTCAATATCTACATTCTAAAAGGATGTACTCTTCAAAAAAATAATTTTTTTGACATAACATTTCTTTCGAGATCGTTATAGAATTTCCCGTAAAATCCACATTTGTGCCCTTGTTACAATGCTATCTCAAAAAACATTCATAACTCCATTTTTTTCATCTGTCAATTTGTTTACTCAAGTGTCCTTTATCCAATGTTATTTCTATCCAAAATGAGAAAGAAAAAAAAACTATAATCATTTGATAGTCAGCTAAAACCTATCTGCTATATGAAGATTAGTACAACAGTTGAACAAAACGACATTATTGGCATACTAGATTTGAGACTCGATCTTAGGGGTGATTCTTTCTATACCAATCTCGATCGATATTTTGGTTTAGACCGGCAGTATGAAACGTGGAGAGAAATTTAAAATAATTTTTTTTTTAAATCCAATTTCTTTTTTTGTACGGATCAAGAACGAGTTTTTGGTGTTGGCCAAATTTTACTACGATACTGATCTTGACCTATATTGGACCGAATTAGATCTGTCTTACATAAATTAGTACTGTTCCAGATCAAAACCCAGCACTATAGCTTACTACTAACTGATTTTGGGCCTTTTTCTATATTTTTTTAAAAGAAAGGCTTAGGAATACTATAAAGATTGTTACATCCATAAAGATACAAAAATATATTGACGATATCAAGGGAAATTCTTTGAACAGAGACAGCTGACAAGAGATAGGTGAACAAAACATTCGAAAACATGGTATTTCCTTCTATAAGATTCAATATATATATTTTTTTTTTTCAAATGAAAGGCATAATTTGCATCTTTTTAGTCATTACATCAAATCCACCTGTACACTATTAAATCATGCGTATGTTATTTAAATAAGATATATGAAAATGCCGACTTCTGGGCCTATAATTGTACCTCCAGAGCGGCAAATTGTACAAAATCCTCCAAATATTGGAACAATTCTCAGATAAATCATGAAGATTGTGATCCCAAGAAAGAAACGACTCAAGAAGCTGGTAATTAAATTATGAAGGAGAGCGAGGAATGTCCCAACAAGGAAAATATATGCTTTTTCACCCAGAGTAAATAATAAAACCATATTAAGTACCAAAACCTATTTTCTGTCATTGTTCTCATGTTAGAAGCTTCTAAAAAAATTACATTCAAGAGTTGAGAAGATCATTTAATAATAATTTATCCCAAATTAGTAGCCAAAAGACAAAATGAAAATTTAAGAATATGAAGTCGTTACTAGTCTTCATGGATTTATTTCTTTTATAAAAATTTGTCCCTTCTTCGAACTTGATAAGGACTATTTTGAATAATGTAACTAACATTTCCATCAGATCCATCAGATTTCTGTCAAAAATGCGAAAAAAGTTTTTTCCACATTTTTGAAAGAAAAGAGAAATTTGAATTTAAGATTGTTTCTTTGAATTGAAACTTTTTGAATAAGAAAATGTATTAAGTTATCTAATTCGATTAGAGGAAATGAGAAGATAAGAAAAAAAAATCGTTTTTGACTTAAAAAAGGTCCCTTGAGAAGGGAAGGCAAAAAGTGAATTGAATAAAACAAAATTGAATTTGCTTCTAAGTTTTTTAACTTTGAAGTTGATCTAAGGCAAAGCCAAAGAGTTACCCTAAACTTCGCCCATGGTCAAATCAGTCCATAAGGAAAGACTAACGGCGTAAAATGAACCCAAGAAGTGCAACCTATCCACCAGAAAACGATAAAAAGTAATGTCCGGTTAAAGATCATTAAAACTCCTCAACGAATCCATATCATAAGTATAAATCTTAGGAACATCCAACTTCGAGATACTCCTCCGTTTACCACAAAACAGTTTGACGTATTCTTGAACTCTCTCTTCAAAGTTATTTTCAACTTTCCCTTACGATACTTGTTTGCTATCGGTCTCGGGGTAATATTTAGCCTTATGAGGAGCTTACCTCACACGTTGATCTGCACTTTCAAGTAACTCGACTCTAGTCAGCATACTAAAGCAAACTGTCGTACAGGCCTATCACCCTTTATGAGATGGAGTCAACGTGTACTTGGACAAGTTGCTAAAATATGATAGGAAAATCCCGAACACTACATTCCACACTACCGAGATGGCAGGCGGTTCAGTCTTTCTTTGAAAAAGAGGCCTTTTGAATGCTTTAGAGCCTTTGGTTTCTTTCTAAAATTGTACGAGAAAACACAACGAAGAGTCTTGGAAAAAAACACGACTTAATACTGCCAATATACTTTTTCAAGTACAAAAGCAAAGCAAAAAGGCAGACTTTATCTAATCAATATCAGAATCTCTTAAAATGGGTACCCCATAGCTTTCTTTAAGCTTTGATTTATTTTATGTTATATAATTTTTAAATGTTTTATTAGTTTCATGTAGTAATAGCCCTTATTTATCTATAACGTGAAGAAAAATAGATATGGCCAAATTTAAAAAACAACAACACTTTAATATTAGGACTAATATACTATTTAGGTCAATCTATAATCTGAATATTTGTATCATAGATCTAGAGGATCTTTAATACTTTTTTCAATGATCCTTATTAAGGATAATTGTTTTGGATTATAGTCTTATAAAAATAGTAGATATGTACTAAGTCTACTATATTAATCTCATATTTTACTTAAAGCGTATAAATTATAAATCATTTGAGAAAACGTGAAAGTTAGAGGATTCAAGAGATCAATAATTATTGATTCTTGAATTGAGTTAGAGTCAAAATAATCTCTCAAATCCATTATTAATATTTTGAAAGGCTCAATAAAATTATATTTAAATTTAAAAATTGGAATAAAATATTAATATACTTGATAAAATAATTTGTTCAAAAATACTTTATTCACCTATTGACATCTCTATATTTATACAATAATGGTAATAAACTATAATTATAACAATAAAGGTATGTCAAGCGCCCTCTATATTTTAACATACTGAACTATTACATTTCGAATGTTTTGGTCAAGTACTTCTGGTTTTTTGACAATTTCAACTAGTAACTACTTCTTCACATCATCACTTTATGTATTTTATCTCTATGGTTATATCATATTACTAGAAGTATTAACAGTCTTCCACAAACTTAAATGGCCGGTCAAGAAAAAATGTAATTGCCTTTCAAAACAACTTAAATCTAAGCTTAAATAACACATAAAAAAACTATAGAAATCGAATGATATACACAGGATTTTTTTGGTTCAGAAATTATTATTCAAAGGAAATGTATTTATTATTTGTAAAAATAAAATAACTTTTGATAACCAAACCGTTGAAACATGACTGCCAACGGTCTTACTGTGGAAAATTCTAACCATTATTAGACACATAGAAGTACCGGAAGGGACCTAATGTGACGTCTGTTTCATTTTCAAAAGGGGGAAAAGGGGGGGAGGGGACGGGAGGGGAAAAAAGATTAAAAAATCAGAAAATAAGCCTAAATCCCAGACAAGTACAATGGACTAATTAGAACAGTTCTCAATTTTGAATTAATCTTTTGTTTGTGGAATTAGTCTTGGGAACATTGATGATTTGTCTAAATGTTTACAGTTTACAAGCCAAAAAACTCGGCTGAAATTGTTATTGAAACTTTTAAAAAAGTACTACATGACGGATTCGAAAAAACTTGGGCCAAAGCAACTGTTATGGCCAATAAAGTAAAGGAAGTTATAAGTTCCCATCATTTACTTAGCTTCGAAGAAGCAGCAATTCCAAGAACAAAAGTCAAAGACTTTCACGAAGTCAAACATTACTATGAAAAAGAGCTGTACAAAGATGGAATAAGCCATGCTATCTCAGAGCTGGAAGCTTGATTTGACAAAGAGCATCAAAAAGTCATTTGTTCATAGACGGAAGTGGTGATGAAGCTATTTTCAGCTGCGCAAGAAGAAACCAATGGGGTTTTAGAATTTAATGTAATTAATCAATCTAGTCTACTACTCAATAGAAAAATTGTTGCTACAGCAATCAGCATGAAGCTAAGGAGGATATCCTTACTACTACTCACAAACTTGTCAAATGACGGTATTGGAAATATTCTTCCTTCGTACAATGCAGCAGCAAATATTCTTGCCTCTATACCAGAAACTTGCTCTTCAGCAGAACAATCATTCTCAATCCTTCGTCGTATAAAAACATACATGATGAGGAACCGATTCAATAAAGACAGTCTCAGAGCAGTTGCAATTTTAAACATTGAACGGGAAGCTAATAACTTTATTGAGGCTAATGAGATGGAGTAGATAATTAACGACTTTGCAAAACAAATTGGGGCTCGCGAGCATTTGTTTCTTGATAATTCTGTTGGTTGCATAATTTAGGGTTCCATAAAAATGTGTAAAAGATAATAAGACTTTTGATTTTATCAACAATAAAACTGATTCATATTTAAAGGAGTTGTTCTTTTTGTAATTTGAGCACATTTACCGGGTCGATTTTAAAATTGTTTTTTTTTTCTTCAATTACTCGGTATATGTGTTATCGGGCTTGTGACGTTCCTAGTGTCAGAGCTCGAGTACGTCTACGATTAGATATATAAGTTGAATGCCTTTTGCACTCACTTGCAAAATGCATTTCATTCAATATCAATCCATGCTTCACAAAAAATACTGTTTGTCAAACATTCCTTCATAAATAACGCACGCAGTATGTACATAAAAGGAGTTAATTATCTTCAAGGTTCATGCAGGGCAGTGATCTTTCTAGGAGTATTTTGGGTACAAATGAGCTTTCTACATATATTAATTATTATAATTGTTCTCAAAGGTCTTGAGTGTGAATGAACTACGTATGTAAAATAAATTAAAAAGGAATTTTTTGTTGGTAGAGTTCTTGGATTCTTCAAAATGTTCCTTCATATTATTTATGAATCATGATGAATAATCATGATTCATAACTGGCCAGTCATTGCCCTTCACCTTTAAAGTGTTGTTAATGATTAAGTCTGAGTTCTTTTAGATTTAAGTAGAGAGTGTCAATCCATTCAGTATGTAGTTACAACAAGAATATGTTTAAACATTCCTTGAAACAACTAAGATACAGAATAGTTTCAAAGTTAACAACATATATACATACCTACATATAAGTAATGTATCTCATTTTTCGGGTAATTGTCTTTGAGAGGGATCCCGGGAAATATTTATCCCCTTGGCGAATGATTAATATAGTGAAATTTAAGTTTTTTTTTTATACATAAAAAAAAATACATTTTTGGCTCGTCTTACTCATAATATATTCTCAATTCTCATTTTCTTAATTTTATCACTAATAGTGTGGAGGTTGTTTTTTTAGAGAATGCAGGTCCTGCTTTTTGAATTCCATACCCTGATTGGAAATCAACTCGTTATATATATAATTCAGAGTGTAACAACAAAATGGGCACTTCAGATTTCCGGATTTCTCCGGAATATATGATGACGAAATTGCATAATCCTTTCTTTTCTTTTTTGCTAAATATACCAATAAATAGTATATATTAGTAGCCAAAGCACCCCCATGGAGCTTACAATAGAAGATTTCAAGCCTATTACATTTTCAGAGGCAGAACGCAGGTGGTCTGTCGTGATGATTTTGGTGAACCACGATATGGATATTAGCAATTTTGAGGTATCAAACATGATAGAAATCCAGAGTAAAAGGGTTGTAATGTAAGGCCCTGGTGGAGAACAAAGACAGCAGAGGAGTAATAACAAGAGAAAGAAGGAGTTTGAGCACCGTAGAATACTATGCCTGAGGCATTCCATGTCAAGTGTACACAGTAAACACTTTTTGGAAATTTTTGACATGCCCCCAACTGATTTTGATAAATTTTGACCAGGATGTCTACCCATCAAGGAAACAATATATCTAAAATTTTAGACTTGTGGAGGCGCGAGGGCCTCTTTGGGAGTTCCTCAAAGTTTGGACCCCTTCGAAAGACCTTCTTACTTGAGTATGCCATAAATCCATTTAAAATAAGCCCAATATTTATTTCTTTTCAATTGAAATACTTTTAAGAGTACGATCTTCAATTAATATTTTATAAAAAAAAATGCATATGTGCAAAAAATATTATGAAAACATTATTGCAAAATATTAAAAATGGCGAACCAGTCATGCTTCATAATTGATTTCACCAATTTTTTGTGAGAAGTTTAATCTACTCATATTCAATTTGTTTGGAAAAAATTAGAGTGAAATCTCGATAGAATTACATTCCTTTAGGCCTATAGCTGGAAAAGGTCCTAGAGGGGCCCTACAAGACTGTCCAGAGAGCTATCAAAAAAGTGGGTGGAAAGAGCATTGTGAGGGCGGAGAGGCCACTTTTGAGTGGAACAATGAAAAAAATCCATACTCTTCCTTGCAAGATCTTTTGGATGAGACATTTTAGTTCTTTTGAACTCTTTTTTTGACACTTTTAGTCTCCCTACAGCCCATATGTCAACACTGTCGATTATTCCTTTCGGGAACATTTAGAGGGGAAGGGCTACAGTGCCCATCATCCAAACACCAAGGCCCTCAAAGCCACTGTCAGCCAAGACAGAGGGCTACATCTGCAGCGGATAGCAGGCAATTGCCACTGCCCGAAAGCCATAATTGCCGCTAAAGTTCAGACACACATTTATTTATAGCATTAATGTTGTTGAAATTAAATTGTTAATTAATAAATTATATCTTGATGTTTAAAATTTAAAGTTTTCAGATTTTAATAGACCACTTGGTATAACAGACTTTTTCTATATATGTGTAATATCTGTTAACAAAGAAAATACTTTTGATTTAATCTTACATGGTATATGAAAAAATGAGGTACAAATCAATATTTATATTCATAAAGTAAACGATCAATCTGATGAGATATATTAAATTTATGTTTTCGTTTATTTGCCTTGTATCAACAAATAAATTATATTTCAACTATTTTCATAAATGTTTTTGGCCTTTCCGTTGGATGCAATCAGGCCTAACATCATCACTGAAGCAGGGTGGTTGGTGATGGAGACATATCAGTGCTCCTCTGCTACATGCCCATATGGCACTACTCGAGCATTCTTCTTGTTGAAGACAAGGTCAACAGTAAAGGTATTCTCATCAGAAAAAATCTCAATGAGTCCATAGGTTCCTTTGGCCTTTTTTAGAGGCCTGGACACTGCTGATGGGAACTTTTTCATATTCCTAGCCATTTCAGCAATTGAGGAATTCGGCTTTTTCTTGAAGGCCAACTTTAGGGGGTTAATGGATACGGAGGGTTTCCTGCCTGCTCCTGGAGAGTGTCTGATGTTCTCCCCATCTTCAACACATTGTAAATCGTCTTCATAGAGGCCCCGGTCTACTCTTATATACCCATCTTGGACAATCCCACGAATAGTGTTTTTTTGAAAAAATATTTAATTACAAAATCAGAACAATGTGTGTTATTTTTCGCTTTCAAAGTCTAAATAAAAGTATAAAATTGGGTTTGCAAGTGCATGTTTTTAGATTCAAAAAAATATTTTACCTACTTTTGGACGTGTTTTTTTTTTCTGAATCAGAGAACCCTTTTTATGATTTTTTTTTGGTATAACAAAGATTGAAATCAAAATTTGTCTTAATAATAAAACACATTTTTTTTTGTGTTTTAACTAAGATATCAAAATATATAGAATATAGAATGCGGCTGTTTGGAAAGAGTGGGGACCCAAAACTTGCAGTATTAATTTATTGTAAGGTTTTACTACGCAACCAAACGATAGCTGAAACGAAATAAACAAGTTTTGTTTTTATCCCATGCCTCTAATCATAAAATTGTAGCAGCAGCAACAAAAAATGATCTCCTCAGTGCCGGTGTCAGCGTCCAGAAGGCTGCGAAGATCTCTACTATGACTGTTTACAACATCAATACGTCCCTTATGGTCTTATATAGCCATGAAGAACTAAAAATTCTGCAGCAACAATACGACTGACTTCCAGCTTGCTTTCATGTGGCCTATGTCCAACCCTAACACCAACTCCCTGGACTTTGTAGTTAAGAGTGCCTAGGAGAATAATTTTGCTGCACCTTTCATCCAAATCTGTATTCGATATGGACTGCCATTATCACATAGTCACACGCCATTGACACGACCTTTATCGTAAGGAATCGCCAATCTGTTTGCGAACGTTGTATTTTCTTCATTCCATGAAATCCCGTTTTGAATAATTTAGTAATGCTACTGTGTAAGTTTTGGTTACCCACTCTGTACACCACAAAAACAGAAATTTTGGCTCATAAAGGTCATTTTCATAGTTATTAGATAAAAGGAATCAGGAACCGACCATCTAAATCCAAGGGTAAAAATTTGTTAACTAGTGACATTAAAGAAATAGAAGGAAAAAACAAAATCGTTTTATATTTATAATTAATTAATCAGGGGCCACCAAAAGGAGAAATCTGGAGGGGCTATAGCCCCCTCCCAAAATTAAGGAATTTTTGATACTGACTAAAAATTGTAATATTTGATAAAAAATTTAATATTTGAAATTTAATTAAATTGCTCAAAAATTTAAGCATCTCCAAATAATTTTCTCAGAAAAATTTCAAAAATCTATAGCTATTAGGAGATGATTAAATTTTTGAAGAATTTTTTGTCAAAAATTTAATTTTTTGTGAATAGTTGTGGATTTTTTCAATTTTTTTTCAGAAAAATTTAATTTTTCAAATTTTTTTCTAAAAAATTATAGTTTATGGATTTTTTTTCCCAAAAAAGTTCCAAAAACTAACCCCCCCGCAAAAAAAAATATATATACATGTATAATCCGGCTGATGCCCTTGTTTAAAAGAAGTTACACGTACAGATTTTGTAGTAACGAAATATACGAAATTATATTGCGTATTCTCTGAAAATTACACGTACAGCTTAAATGAGTGCGAATAATATCAAACTAATATTAAAATCTGTATTAACTATACCGCGTAAAGATCTGTTAGATTAGCTAAATTAGTATATTTTAACCTCATACGTATATTTATGTACTCTAATAATAAATAGTTGGCTGTTGTTTTTTTAATTTAGCTATTTATTCTGTTATCAAAGCATTTGATCTGCTCTACTTCAGAAGTAGTCACGTTCGCGTGATGATGACTTTTGTTAAATATTATTCATTTGTCGTATTGTTTCATATATATATGTATGTAGGTGGTGGAGAGACCTTCAAGGCATTCAATAAAAGCTATAGCCTTTCAAATGTGATTAAAAGTTCTACTCACAAACCTACGTCAAACATATTATTACCAATGAGAAATCTTGTTTATTAATATACAAGAATATACTTGAACATTTTGAAAATAATGTGGTTTACTTCTAAATTTAAAAGAATAAAGTTTCATTATGTATTTGAATGAAACCAGGTTATTTTATTAAGGGGGAGGATTATGACAGGATTTTTTTAATACAGGGTAGGCAGCAAAACGTGGACTGTTTATTTTCTCATTACTATCAAAAGATTTAATGATTATTTTTAATATTTTGTTTCCACCGTCCTTTTTACATAAACAAACTATACTAATCATTTTGTCATTTCATCATCCTGAACGAGCAACAAGTAAAAAAGTAGCGGATCTCAGACTTCAAATGTTGATGTTAATTAATTGAACAACATGCTAGACTATGACATTTAATAAAAATAAATTAAAATCTCATGTTTTATAATATATATCGATAAACACTTATCTAAAATGTTTAATTTTTTTGTGTCAAAAATTTCAGTGTCAAATTCTCTATTACTGTAAGCATTAAGGAAACAGAGTTTTATGTTGATTTGATAAACAAAGAAAGTTTTGTATAAGACCAGGGTGGTTGGATAACTTTACATTTTAAAGTTTTTGGGAGTGTAACATGTCTCCTCCCTCTATATATGGACAATATCTGCTTGAATGTGTACCTTTAACCTCAGGAATTTTAAACTTATATTATAGATAAAGAACCTATGTGTGGATTATTCAACATGTTAATCCTGAATTAGTCCATACTTTGCCTATTTTAATGAAACAAATCGATATTATCGCCACAACTCATATAGGAATAATGTGGTTTTACTTCAAAGCTATATCCTGCAGGTTCTCCATTACTCTTTCAAGTCTTGCATTTTCCACAGCGTCTATATACTTCCCATCGGCAATATTTATCTTCCGAAGTATTGAATCCCATTGGACAAAACGAAATCGACCAAACAGAGTGATCAAAGTCTTAAAATAACTTGATTATATGGTATGCTGTAAAATGATATTGGGCCATTTAATTGGGTGAAGAGTTAAGTATTTGGTAGTAGATGGAGTTAAAGTTGATCATTCCTTTGGTGATAACAAGGGATGTGAAGACATGACTACGAACTTATTGAGTCTGTTGGTATTTCTACTGCTTTGATGATCTCTAACTTTACCAATTCATCCTTTAGTTTATACGGTAAGTAAGAGGAACTTTCCTAGAAGTAAGTTAATGAACTCTTTGGATATTCTCATCTTCTTTCTCATAGATTTTCATTGGGACTCGACATTCATAATATTGTCAGCAAATGAGTTTGGGTTAAAGAATGACATATAATTGTTTTAAAAAAATATTTCGGAATAACGTTAAGTGACACTAAATCATGCCATGAAAGTAAGTCTTGTAAATCTGGAGGGAAGAATGGTGTAATTCATATCTTTTTCTTTATTCCATATATCAGGGATATTATTAAATCAGTTCCGCCTTACTTCCTGCCGAGATGTTAACTTTGGTTGAGCTGTCTATTTGGGTACTATATTTATTAACAAGACCCGTTGAAATCAATGTTTCACTTACACCTGTATTAGGGAGTGCTCTCATATAGAAGTCTTTGATTTGTGTTGTAAATGGGAGTGAAGTGATTAAGGATGATGTACTATTAAAAATGCTTGAGGCCTTATTTACAAGGTTATAATTTTTAGTTGTCATTGAATAGTATTTGGATCCTGAATCATAATTCTGACTATCTACAAAAAACGAAGAAACATGACTCGTTCTCCAACATTTTGAAATTGTGTTGGTTCTGAATCTACACTCAGAGCGGCAGTGGCTGTCGAATCACGCAACCTGTTGTGGTTAAAAAATCATTATTGAGGTTTTGATTTATAATACTTAGAGATTGTGGTTTCGAATCTGCAGCTATTTTGAAATATGCAACTCCAAATCATAGATAAATATGCATATTATCTGTGTTCCAAATCAACTCTGTGAGTAAATACATACGACTCCCGGCTCACTCATCCGTCATAATTATTATTTCATAGTAATTAGATGTACCTAGTTAATAAAATTTACATTATTTTGATCCTTTTCAGTTCATGAATGGGGATATAAAAATTGATACATTCTACATGATGTTTCTAAATGGTTCTATTTCGGTACAAAATATAAGAATTTCCTTCATCCTTATGAATTGATTACATTATTCATGTAACATTAATGGGGGGATATCTCATATTATTGGAATAACTCTTATTATAATTTCGAATCCATTTAACCCCGAGCGTAAATGCATACAACTTTGCTTAATACCGGATCAATTAATTGTAAATACTTAAAAGGACATTATTTTGACCCTTCTAAACTTTTGAATTGGGGATATGAGTGATCGATGAAGTTTTCTATTCCTTTATGTTCGGCAACTACCATGTAAATACATAATCATGGTAAGAATTAATTAATGGAGGATATAATATTTCATATTATTTGAATGAAACTTATTACAAAATCTTTTCCATACCTCATCTGAAGTTGACAGTTTATTTTAATTTTAAATAATTAGTTTAATAATGTTTTTAAATTTTTCTTTAAAAAACCTTTCAAGATAAATCTCCTTTGATTTTGAGTTGTATACATTATGTAAATCCTTCCTTTTTTGCTCAAAAACATATTTTTAGGATTTTAAATATTCTCACAAAATGAAAGAGTTGCTTGAAATACCACGTGATGTTGATATAAAATTACAACTACAAAAAATATTATATAGTTGATATAAAATTACAACTACAAAAAATATTATATAGTTCTAATTGTACAAAGTTCATATGAGTTGACCAAGTCGAATTTTTACATCAAAAATAATGTTTTGCAACACAACAGATTGTGTGATTGGAGATTGGGATTCTCCAGATGGTTTAAAACTCATTTTTACATTCTTATTTCAAATTGACAATGATGGGGAGAGTTTTTAATTTTAAAAAAATGAATGAATCAAATTAAATTTCCTATAATTTCTCCATTATTTTAAAATTTTAGCTTGCTATGAATTGGGGAGTGGGCTACTGGCTGAAAAAGAATATAACACTTAATATTTTTTGACTAAATACTATTTATCTAGTTGAAGAAGAATAAAACATGTGAGTTGATGGGCTTCTATGACCGTTAGTGCCATTTCACACTGATTCGGTCATAAGGAGGCTAAAATAAAATAAAAGGCCACTTTTTGGTATGACAAAATTTGTTTTAAAATATGTATAGATAATTGGCCCTCGCCCCTAGCTATAAAATTTTATGTACAAAACCCTTGGAGAATGTTTGAAAACCTATAATTTCTCCATTATTTTAAAATTTTAAACTTGTACATTGCATTTCTAAAACTGAGCTAAAATTTACTACATCTGCACTTTGTGCTGAGCGAGAGTTAAAGGGAATGAAACCCATGTCTGGGAATACATCAATTCCCTTTAAAAACTTTGTAAATTTAACTTAATTTGAAATATTAGGTCTTGTTTACCAAACTCCCTTCTTTACCCGCTTGTGAATTGGGGGAAAAGGGAGGAGAACTAAATTGAGGTAAATCCCTTATTCTAAAACCCTGACTTCTGCATCATATTACGATCCACTCTGTATAGAGCATGCGAGGTTGTTAGGACTTTTAGTTGGATCCATTTTATGAACATGGGAGGGATACCCAGACCCTTATTTAGGTATGTATAGGCATGTTTAGACATTACCCCCCCCAATTTATTACCACAGGTATTAGAATTATATCATTAGTAAATACTTGTCACTGAGTTCAAGATGCACAATTATTGATTTTTTAAACTCGTCCATCCCGTACTTATCTCTTTTTCTCGATCCGCAAATTCACACGCGTCCAACACAATGGTTGGATCCGCCACGTGGACCTTGTCACTCTTAAAAATTATAATATCGGCCTTCAAGTACGATCTCTCATGTGGCAAAACATTATCTTTCTGGGCTTTTATTCCTCTCTGGCTCAGGGAGCTCATAATCATTCTTTGAATAAGATTGTTTCTTGCGCTTTTTTTTTTGGGGGGGGGCACGTCTGGATGATATGATAAAGGTTTTGTACTTTTTCTGTGGACAAAAGCTGCATTTATTGCCCCCTTCTAGTGTCAGAGTCTGGACTGCTTTGCTTTAGTACTCACATACCCTTACCACTATTCGCACAGTAGGGGCACATTCTTTGTTTGAAACATTTGCATGCCGTGTCAGTAAGAAAGAAAAGTTTTGATATTCTTGCTGAGTTGAATTCAGCCTCTTTGTGTCTACTTTTGAATAAAGTGCCTTTCTGTGCAACTCAGGGGTCTTGTCATTGGGGGAGCATGATAACCCCCCTATCCGGACCTTCTTTAGCTCCAACATCGGTCTGTTATATCTGTAGCCCTCTATGATGGTTTTGTCATTGCTGTCCCGTTGCGCCGGAGGTCTACCATTTGCTAGGTTCGGGCTGGAGATGAGAAGCTCTTTCATCCCCAACCCTCCACTGACCATCCAATCATGCTAAAACTCTTTTGGAGTATCGTGGGACAGCCCTACCCACTGTATTACTGATTTCCTTATTAGGAGGTCAAGTATGTTAGCATAGCTGACTCCCAACAGCGAGTAATTCAACCCAACGTACTTATGCGTTTCATTCACAGTCATTAGGATTAGGGTCACGCTCTGGCCATCTATGACCAGTTTAGTGGAATAGATCAATGAAATAGCTATTAGTTTTGGAGTTATGGTCAATATTTGTGGACGCACACTTTTTATAGTTTGTGTTAAGGCCTACTCCTTATATTGATCTAAGAAAACGTCTCAGATTTGCTGGAGGCTTTTAGCGTCCTCTGCAACTAAGATTGCGTCATCTGCGAAGAGGAGAGATTTTATTTTTTCTTTACCTAGTTTATAGGCCTTAAAACCTCTCATATGGTTTTTGTTCATTTCTGCATTTCTACATGGCACCAATTCAGCACGAAGTTAAAGAGGTACCCCGAGAAGGGGTCCCCTTGAAGGATGCCTGACTTGAACTTTATATTCTCCCTACCCTGGCAGGGTAGAAGAGGCCTTACCGTAGACATTCTTTAAATATTTTAGGAGCAAGGGTGGGAGACCTAACCTAGGGATTGAGAGGGAGGGAGTTCTCTGAACATCAGTTTACCTCACGAAAACCCCTATGACACTCACTGATCGGCCCTTGGAGCTCGTACATAATAGCGTTAATTACTTCGGGGAGCCTGTTGTCAGCTTTCGACGTTACGGAAAACTTCTTGGCCCATCCCTCCAGAAATGCATCAGGTATTTTATTATTTTGAGTTGGGATACGACCTTTCCGGCTAGTAAGGCTGACATAGCTTTCCTAAAGTTTTTTTTGAGTGAGTTGTCTTGGGTCTTTTTGGTGTAACTCCCCCCTCTTTGTGTTATTTCTCTCCCTATTTGTAGACTTTTGTTGCTTATATTTTTGATTTTCTTTCTTCTATCTACCATTGTCCTTCGTCTTTCTATCCGGGTAATCCCCCACCGAATCCCAGATTAGTGTATTAACAATTTTGTTAGATGTGGCCCTACCTCCAGGGATGGCAATATCTCAATCGCAATTTCATCCACATTTCTCGATGTCAATAGGTTCCTCGCCTTCATGAGGAAGGTTTTAGAGGACCGTCACTCTTATTTTAAGCAAATACGAGGTGGTGTAGGTAGGAGTAGATTACATTCAGCGTTAGCCCTTCTCTACTCTTTGTAAGGTCTTCAAACAAATCGACAAGCCATGCTCTTTAAGGAGCACTTTCTGGTGTTTGATAATGAAGGAGTTAATTAGTGCCTCCCTCTTTTTGAAGTTCGCCTCCTGATTTGACTGAGTTGGTAGAATCAGGACATTTGGGTTATCCTCGGATTCCTTGACCTTGTTTTTTACTTTGCCTTGTGCTGTTGCGCAGGTGACGTTAGCCAGCAGATCTGGAATCAAAGAGTGCGAATCAGCTCCTCTGGTTCTAGGACAGTGAGTAACTCGGCTTCCCTTTGTGGGTTAATGCCGCTTGCGTCAGAACTTATTCCTGTAGTCACAACGGAAGCAGCCTCCTCCTGGGTTAAAATATTTGCCATCTAATCTTTTAAACTTTTAATTTTCTCTGTCAAGTTCAGACTTTGCTCCCTGATCTCCCGCAGTACAGGTCATCTGGATATAGGGGGCGGTTCGTCAGAAACTTCAGGATCAGGCTGTTGCACCTCCTGAACAGGAGAATGTACCACGGCAGTCCCCTGTGGTGGGGCCGCTGGAATTTGACTGTTTAACTCCTGCCCCTCCCACTCCATTGGCTCTTGCAGTATCACTCTCCCCGTCCGTTAAATCAAGACAAACTATCTCGATGTCATGACACCGGATTTCTTTAATTCGTTTCAGCATCAATACTGGATGTGCCATCTGAGGCAGGTAACCTCCCTCTCTCTTTTTTCAAGTTACCTGACTTATTGTAGGGTTTATAGAATGACTATCTACTGGTACAAAAACGAAGGTATCATGACACCGAATTTCTTTAATTCGTTTCAGCTTCTTATCAATACTGGATGTGCCATCCGAGGCAGGTAACCTCCCTCTCTTTTTGTTCAAGGCCCTCTTAACCGAATTAGTTACCTGACTTATTGTAGGGCTTATAGAATGAATATCTACAGGTACAAAAACGAAGGTATCCTCGTAAACTATCGACAATACAATACTTGTATTGTGTGAATGTGTGAATCAATGTCTATTATTATCAATTTAAATTATATTTCTAGAATTATAAGATTATTGAATCTTATCATTTACTCATGCGTGTAACATCCAATATCTGATTTACTAGTCTTTTAACAAATGCAAAAATCCATTTTAGTTAAGATAGGTACATAGTATTGTGCCAGTACTTATTTATTCGCTCCAGTCCAGTTTATTCTTGGTTCGGTTCAGTTCAGTCCTGCATATCAGTCCTAAAAACTAATAAAGTTCGGTCCTTGATGATGTCACCCAACTTCATTTCTCATATTTTAAATCAGTTCTAGAACTGTCATTCCGAAGGGATAATAGAAACCCACATCCCCCCCATGGGGAGTTAAAGGCCGATCCCAAGGAACGATAGACCGGTCCTAAGACTAGACTGGATCGAATGAATAAGGACTGACACATCACTATAGGTACACAGTAGATACTGGTACCTTTATAGTATCTCGCAACATTTCCTCCAAAAGAAACAGAAAAAAGTCCCAAAATCAATTGATTGTTACTTGTTAGCCAATTATGGGCCAATTCTTCTTAAACAGGGAATTTTATGCAATAATTCGTTAACCCAGTGCAAAAATATACTAATTTGCAAAACATGAATATATTCAGCGCGAAACCATGTTATGTGTCTTTAACAATCCTATCTGCAATGCAGTGTTGCATTCTTTCAGAGAAATTGTGACTATTTTAGACTGACGATTAACTGCAGTGTTGTGCAATTCATATTATTAGTTATTGAGACAAATACAATTATAACAATATTTTTCTTCAATAGCTACATCTAATAGTAAACAACAAAAGTTGTAAATAATTTTATCATCTCTTAGTTTAATAACATAATTATATATCCTTGAAGTGTAAACTGTTTTATACAATCCAAACCAGATACTACACTTTAGCGGTGAATTTAAAACATTTTACTTACAAGAATGTTCTATCTGGTAATTGAATTTTATAAATTTGGTATTTAAAACAGGCATAAATAAATAAAAAACTTATAATCTAGTGACTAGATTATACTAATGATGATAGCGAAATTTGAATATCCTAACTTAAATGTTGCCAAAGATATAGTCACTCAAATATTGAAAGTTATATATTTTAGTTCATGCTTGTCTTCACATAGTATTTTTTATTGCTGGGACAACGAATTGTCGAGGATTTTTCACAACTTAACGAGAGTTAATTCTAATAGAGCATCAGCAAACTAAAAAATATATATTATCTGCTAGGTGATGCGAGAGTCTGTAGCTAGTTTTTAAAAAAAATAGGGCATACTTCGAATAATTTTCACTGCGCCCTTTATGTGAGTAGCATACACGTATATTATCATTAAGGGAGTTGCATTATTTTTGTCACAAGGCGGCGCCACTCTCTGTCGCTTTGTGTACAAACAAATATAAGCAAACAATTCTTATGCACTATTCAAATAATCAACGTTCATACCACTAATAAGGACAAAGGAAACAAAAGAATTGTCAAAAGACTTGATGTGACATATGTAATTATAATTAAGTAAAATATCAGGTGTTATACGAAAACGAATAGATTATAGATAAGGCACAATTGATCTTTATTAAAACTAAAAATTAATATTATCTATTAAAAATAACATACAAAAATATTTGAGTAAATGGAGGGACAAATTATCAATATTAAAGCGTTTTTCATTTGCTTAGATTAATCTTCATTAATTAAAAACGAAAATTTCTTTATGAATTAGGACAACAAATGAGACCCAAGATACTTTATCATCAACAAAAGATGGTCCAATTCCAATATTTAGGGGAGTGTAACAGGATGAAAATTAGCCGAAGAAGAAAACCAAACAAAATTAAGCTACATATTAGAGTAGAATAGACTCTTTCATTTGTTGGGAATCTCTTCATCCATATAGAACAATGAATATATTCAACAGTTGAAAATATGACAGGATCCATTTAATTTCAGATTAAGATAAAATACTCTAGATGTGAAATAAATTATTAATAATTTCTTAATTAGGTGCTACAACATGTAGAAGTTGTGGCCATAAAACTAAAATATAATACAATTTGCAATTGAAATGCAATTTTACTTTGACAATTTTTAAAGCCTATCATTCTTCATTCCTGAATACATGAAGAAGTGGACTTTTTCGTTACTCGTTTTTACTATGAATGATTAATAGATTATCATAGTCTCAAGAAGAGTGTTGTATTTCATCATTTTTCAGCCTAAAAATGGGAATATGACGAGTTCAGAAGGGAATACAGACTCAATAAAAAACCTTTTATAATCATAAAAGACCTTTTTAAATCAGTTTTATTCATCGTACTTCAATTTGGTGATTGTCTTAATTATGAAAAATGTTTTTGAACAATAATAGTATAGAATTACTATAATCTCAAATATTTCTGTAACCTGACGACCAGAGAAAAACTGCCATCAGTTTTGGATTTTGTGTTCAAAGATAAATTATATTCTTGGTTTATTTTCATTGGTGAAAATTTGGTGTTTCCTTGGGTAACATAGAAATATGACATATCGAGCTGAAACACGTCATATTCTATTCTCCAAAATCATAACATCATAAGCGATGATTTTTTAATGTGTTAACATCTCCCTCTAAATGACGAATCATCGTCTATCTTTGGTGTAAATTTATTTAAAAATGTATTAAAAAAATAAATGTACAGGGTCGTTCAGGTAAATGTGGACCACTCTCAAATACATCCTGATCAATAAGGGGAGCAACTAGAGGTTTGTTATTTTATTTACAAGTTTTAATAATACAAAAGAAAATTCATCTAATGTTTCTGCAAACTTTGCCAATTATTCACTCGATACGAGTATTTGCAGGCCTTGAACACGTCCTCGGATGATACTTTGTTCTAGTACTTGATGATGGAGGCTTTCAAAGAGTCTGTGTGAATTAGAAGTCCTTTTTAACTCCACCTAAAAGAAGTAATCCATGGAGTTCATATAGGGGGAGTTTGAGGGCCAAGTCGAGGGGTCACAAAATGGCACTTATTTAAGAATTTATTCACTCCACTTTTGGCATGGTAACTTCGTCTGGGATTCGTTATTACATATTTTTGAGCTGGTAGCCCTCAAGGCTTTTGGTAATATTAAAGTAGCCCTCAGCTTTAAAGAGATTAGTTACTTCTGATCTAGATGGATGATAAATTTATACAAAGTATTTTAATTATTTTTCCTTGAATCTAAGTGTAATATCAATATATAATAAGATAGACGCTATATATATAAAATTTTAATTCAACTCATATATATTTTTTCCTTCCTTCTTATTAAATATCATCCATGTAATATAACGTTTTCCCGTAACGTCAGTATTGTTGATGTCGGCCATTTTGATGACTCAAACAAACAAGATACATATTAATAAAAACCATTTTATTCTTTAACTAATATTAAGAATATAGTGAACTATTGGATTTCAAAATAGGACCAACAAATATAAGGCCTTTAACCTCACTGTCTGTCAAAAATATATCCCTGTAATGGTTAGTTTTATAAGACTCTAAAATAATATGTATTAAAAATGCTATTTCATCGTCATATAATCGTGTTTTCATATTGTAGTTAAAAATCAACTATTTCAGTACTTATAAATTATATTTAATCCACATAGTAATGTTTATCAAAAATGTTAAGTAGTATTCACTGCAAGTCTATTTTATTATTACTTAAGCTATTTGATGGAGTTTAATCAAGATATATTGGAAATTAATCAATTTGATATAGTAAAAATATCATTTATTAGCCTCCAATATGGCTTCGACTTCATTTATACTGCAATACAAGACGTCAGTGAAAACGTTCTATACAATACAATGACTAGATAGAATGTTCAATAATTATCTTTTGAAATAATAGTAGAATAAAATTTATTTATAATATATATTCATTCACAAAACATAATTTATATTGAGAAGACAAAAATTAACTTTAAAAATAGGAAATTTGGTGTTCATATTTAACTATTTAAAATAAAGTATAGTTAAGTGTGTGGTTCCAATTGTAGTAAAAAATGGTATAAAGGAATCCGCAATTTACACATTATGTGGATCGAGAGCTAACTTGCTTTCTTGTCAAATTTTTTTCTATAGAATAGTAGTTTTTTTGCTTTTGCAAATGGTTAATTTGACTTTTTGGTAGTAACATTTTCCTTATAAACATGAACCTTCACATCTTTTTCGATATAATGTTGGTCCATAAATATCTTAAACATTTTGAAGAAGGAGGACATAATACCCTCATCGGTTTTTCTGACGAGATGAGGATAATTTTCCCTAAATACTTTAGTAGCCTCTTCCAAATGATAATGAGGTATCTTGATGAAAAGGTGATGTATTTGATGTGTGCCAATGTTATGTGTGAGGCTATGAGCCCATCCGTAATGACGATCAACGGAACTTAGATTCCCTTTCACAAAATCCCAATGTTCATCCGAGTACCATGGAACTCCAACATCCTATCAATAGATAGAATGTTCTTAAAATAAATTTCATTAATCATTATATCAAATATTACCTGATGATGCAAAAAAGTAACTACCACTAACCAGGATGCAAACACAAAAATCGGCACTAGATAGTGCATAAGTAAAGCTGTAAATCCAAAAATCTTGGCGTAGAGGGGAAGAGCCAGAGCTACCCAGGCAACCCAAAGAATGATTGAGATGGAAACGTCCATTACGTGTCCTTTAAATAAGTTGTCCCAGGGATTGAAATGAACTGCTTTTCTCTCCCCTGAACCATACCCATTTATAAGATAGATAAACCAAGAAAAACCTAATCCCCAATAGGGTACTACATGAGTTTTCCCCTCTTTTGGATTATCCACTTTTTGAGGGTAAAATATTTCGTCTTTATCTATATTGCCCGTATTTTTATGATGATATCTGAACACAATTAGAAAATGACATATTATTTAAATAGGATATGATAATAAGGAAACCCCACTTACTTATGACTTAGTTTCCAGGCGTAGTATGGAACGAGTATAAACGTATTCAAAATATTTCCTACAATATCATTGACCCACTCGTATTTAGAGAAGGATCCATGACCGCAATCGTGAGCAACAACAAAGATTGCCCACATTATGGTACCTTGTAGATACCAATATAGAGTCCAAAGAATGGCTCTCAATGGAGAGCCAGAATTAAGAATTCTTCCATCGATATAAAGCACTGAGGCGTAGAGAGCAATAACGGTTAATAAGTCTCGAAATGCATAGTAGAGAGATTTGGGAAGACTAGACTGAAAGCAGTGCTTTGGAAGTATTCTTTTGAGTTCCACCAGAGTTGGTATCTTGACAGGCACACATTTGTCGATGAGATCCAGCTGAGAGACTGAATCCTTTTCGGGCATAGTCGTTGATGTTGAGTTAGGAGGCATCTTCTGTCATAAAGGAAAAATTACATTCAATGTATTTAAGAGATGATAGTTGATATGATAAATGGAGAGAATTTCTTTCTATTAAGTTACAAAAATATATATATATTTACAAAAGCCTTACAAACACATTTTGCGGCTTCTATCTATCAAAATACTTAAACTCTTTATGTAATCATTATACATGAGCTCTGAAGTTATAACAGCTCACTCTAGGAAATATTCACTTACGAATCGTGCGTAGCTCGTCAGTCAAGACCTCACGTGAAACTGAACATATGATATGTTCATATATATACGGCAAGCGAAAATAGTATAGATTGAATAGCTAGTCGTCTGCCTTATTATTAGTTCATAAATATATATATTGAACTTTATAAAGTTGTGAGTCCACTTTACTTACGGAACTTATACAATCGAAGGAAGCTTACAAAAGTAAAGGGTATGATTTAAAATCTTTTTAGATAAGCAACAAGATTAGGTTCATATTATAGGTGGACCCTAATCTCATTAAGTATTGACAAACTAATAATTATAATTGTATGAAAACTGCAATGTAATTGACTTTAAAGATGCATTTTTCTCAACCGGCCGGTGTTATCAATTCAAATAGATATTTGTTAAATATGTTTTAAGCATAAAAATACGTTGCTTAGCGGCAATTGATATATAAATTCCTCGTCAGTAATCATGTTGTTACTATGTATGAGCCAAAAAATGAACTAACAACATGCTTGTTATATAACGTGCTATGTTCGAATCCACGTCGACGCATCCAGGTTACAAAAATTACCGTTCAAATAGTATATTTTAAATACATTAGGTTAACTTTTGTTATACATATTATAGGAGTAGTAAATGAGGACCGTGAACATAAAAGCAACC
The DNA here is from genome assembly GCF_016086655.4 of Lepeophtheirus salmonis. Taxonomy (NCBI): domain Eukaryota; kingdom Metazoa; phylum Arthropoda; class Copepoda; order Siphonostomatoida; family Caligidae; genus Lepeophtheirus; species Lepeophtheirus salmonis. The sequence continues at coordinate 8,283,516 of NC_052131.2, read as the reverse complement.
TAGAATAATATTTCTCAATATTGATTATATTTATATTCTTTGACAAAATTATCGTACATTTCTATCAACAAATTATTTTTATTAGCCTTATTGAAGGCGCTGCAAGGTGCACTTTTTGTAGCTAAAATTGATTGTCATAGTAAAAGAATGAGACATTAATAGATCAAAGGCAAATTCGGACTAATATAAGACTCATATCTTAACTCCTCCACAAATTTAAATACAAAGCCCGTAATTGAGTCCAATATGTCTTTGAAATATTGGACTTTATGTGTACATAAATAAATTAAAAAACTAAATTGGGATTTCCTCCACAAATACGCATTGAATTTGAGAAATTCAAAATGCAAGGACATTGAAGTGAAAATTAGAGCCTTTTCAAAAATACTTGCTTCATAGTGTAAACTACATGACAAAGCTAATAGTAATGTTTATTAATAATTGTCGCTATAAACAAAGTAAAAAAACAAATGTTACCTTATGTTTTTCCATGCCAATACATTATATGGGACCCTATATCAAACAAACTCCATTTGTGTGTGTGTATGGTGAATATCCGTATCATAAATAATATGTATTATATCTTATTTACGATTTTATCTTTATGTATATACTATAGTCTCTCAGCCTTTCCTCCAAAAATAAAAAGAAAGGAAAGGCCGAAAATCAGTTGGTAGTAGTGTTGGATCGGTCTTACAAAACTAAGAAAACTGCAGTTCTAGGACCGGTTCTTATATATCAGTTTTTATGATAATTACAACATGGCATTTTAAACAAGGTCTACTATATAGAGAAAAGGATTAGAGACATAAAACGATCAGCTACCAGGTGCAGTCCCAAGTTTGATTAATTCAGTTTAAATGGATTAATCCTAGACTCATTCAATTAATTAAAGATTAAAAGGGTCAACAGATCTGTGGCTGTTCGTTATAGGAGTGGCGTCAGCCCAAAAAAGATGAATCCCGTGGTCGATAAACCAAAAGATCCTACTCTTAAGAGAGAAATGGATCAGAAGTGTTCATCGTCAAAATTATTCCCCATCATTCAATCCTCTCCAATGAGCAGTATTTCAACTTGAATGATTATGATAATGATCTAACTAAAGTTGGGAAGAAATGCTCCAATAAGCTTTTGTAAATGGCATTCCTTCATTCTAAGTTTTCTCACCGAAGAGATATAAAATTTCGATCTGAAAAAGCTTCTACACCAGCTATGCATCAGAGACAAATCAAACAAATGAATGATAAAATTCAATAATTCCTTGAGCATCACAAGATTATTGGGTTTGGCTGATATATAAATAAAAAAACTACGATGCAACATTGCCAAGTTAAATATTTAATATTTATTAGCCAATAATAATTTAGGTTCTTTCTCATCAGAATAAAAACTTCTCTCTTGGATGTTCCTGTGCTTTTGTTAAGCCTTGAAATTAATGAAGACCCATACTTAAATATATAGTAAAACGTTAACATATTTGTGAGGTTTTGAATTACTTTAAGATTCTATTAACTTAATTCTATATTCTTAAAGAATAAATAAGGACTGACCCAACACTAATGTGTACTGCGCTCATGAATGTACTGTTGCTGTATTCAATATGATTAATTAATAAATTTCTATCTTTGTCATATTGATTTATAAATTACTATTTGTTATAGCAGACAATTTTCCTCAATTTATGCTACAAGTCAAGCAAATATGTACTAAGAGTGATAAGATCGGATACATAACTTGTTCTAAGACGCTCATGGGCACTTGCTCAAATATTTTACTGTAAATATATAATTACTCAAGATATTTTATGAAAATTAAATTACATTTTCTTAATAAATACATATTGAAATAATTTTCTTTAGGTCAATTTAAAGCGCTAAAAGATCAATTAACTTAGGCCCAAGTGAAATTTAAATAAATAACTAAATTTGATTTATGTTGTGGGTAGGGTTAAAGGTATACGTAGGGCTGTCTATCTTTAAACTAAGGACTGATTATCCTCTTAGGTTGGTAGTCGACTATAAGTTTAGTAGAAAGTTTTATCTAATTTGATGATTTGATAAAGAGTTTTGAACTATATGGGGAATAAGCTTTAGTAAGATAGAGATAGGCACGTATAGGGGCGAAAGGTTTGGCAGTAGCAAAGCTAGTTTGACGCCATGTTAATAAGTCAGGTGATAAGTTAGTTGAGGTTTAGGGCTTATTAAATGAAGAAGTTATTCACTTAAATTATTTAAGTACTTAATCAATAAAAAACTGTGTGGTAGGGTGAAAGTTATAGGGTTTTTCGAAAATGAGGGATTTTGAGTAAATTGACATTAGTGGGGCGGGGAGGCGTAAAGTTAGGTCAACTAATCTCTATTGTGGTACTAAATATGCGCCTGAAATTGCTTCATCTATCTCAAAAAGATACATTTAATAGTAAGAAGAAAAAAAGAGGTAGAATATACAACAATATCCTGTACAGTACAAGTAATTTATTTTGAGTTAGATTGGACTTTTTAAATCCGAATGGTTCCTAATATAAATGAAAATTACTGGAAAATCAAAAGCATTATTTAATTATTTTGTCTTTTATTAAATAGATGTAAATTAGTTGTGAAATAATTTGGTATGTATTGTATAGTCGGAATCATCTTAGAGTAATTGAACAAAATATACCTAGAGTGGCTCAACTGTAAAAGAAGGGTGTTTATTTTGCTTTATTGCTAAACATCAATGCCTTCAAAAAAAAGACTCATTTCAATCTTTTTTCCACTGTTTTTTAAAAGTTTAGCAGATAAAAATAAATAATAATAGTCTTTTTAAAATTTCAATCATTGGCCCGTTGTCCCCTCCATTTTCAAAAACGATGAACGGATCATTTTATAGACGGATAGATAATGTTATTTGATTAGGTTTGCATTTTTCCCGTACTTATTTGGATAATTTATAAAAGTGAGATGAATAGACAGGCCAGGCCCTTCATGTGACTGCCCTTAATATAATCATTCAAATCGTTAAATTTGAATTAAAGACACTTTAGCAGGTTCAGTTGTGAACTTAGAATGAATTCAATTAATATCGATTATTGACATCATAACATTATATTAATTATTTCATCTTTTCATAAGCATACCGTCCATAACCATTTCTGAACATCCCTATTTAAAAAAAATATAAATTTAAACAAAAGGAATTCGGTCGATATCAGACATTCTAAAATAATTAATTTAGTGTTTCCGGAATTAAAGGCGGAAATTGAAGGCTAGCACTTCTTTGTTTCAGTGTCCGAATAAAATGTATAGTACAATATTTTAAAGGAGGTCAACTCGTGTAGCTGAACACTACATAAATTATCAGCATTAAATTAAAGGATCAAAGGTCAGGAAAACAAGGAGGAAAATGAAATTATTATATAAGAAGGGATTTTTTGTTCTGAAATAATTATAATTTGTAACTAAGAGTGGAATAATGCCATCTTACAAAAATAATTTCGTTTTTGTAACGTTTTAGATCATCTGGTTACGGTCCCCCCCCCCTTAAAATAAGGATCTGAACATGGCGTGAAACAGAGTGTTGTGGTCTAAAAGAAAAGAATTAATTCTTGTTGAAAAGTGATGAATCATAGACACAGAGAAAGGGACTTGTCCCATCGTCCATTGAAAACCCTCATTTGTGATCTAAGTAATCAATCATGGAATTGTGGATCGTCTAGTGAAACATTTTATCGAAAAATTTCATTTTTCGGAGGTAAAACTTGAAAAAGTGGTCCAAACGTAATTACCAAGTATTATTAAGTTATATCGAAGAAAAATCTAATTTTTTATAGAGAATATTCTTCTATAACCCTTCCAGATCAAACTTCGAGTCGCAGATCACCTTAATTGGCTCTATTGCTTCATATTAAACCCCGTCGAGGAAATATTAATAACATATCCAATTTCTAGTGTGCGTAATATACATTCCTTGTAGAATTTATGTTTTTCTGGACATAACACCATGTCTCTGCAGGGGTGTCCGCAGGAGGGGGGGGGGGATGCAGAAATTTAAAAAAAAATCACTTCTATGAAAAAGAAAAAAAAATTCTGGCGGATGCCCCAGCTCTATCTAATGGGTAATAACTCAAGATTTAAGCATTATTGACAACAATTTAGTATTTTTATTTTATTTGCCTTTTTTAGTTCATGCTTTTTTTCAAGACTTCCTGATTTAATCAACCTTTTTAGCTACTTGATACTCTCTCAAAAAACCAATGTCTAATTCTGTGGGGATAGTACTATGGATCGTACATTCAAAAAGGAGTCGTTTGGTATTTTGTGTCATTTTCTTTATATTTTTAAGGAATAGAAAAACCCATAACATTTATTTATGACTTATAAATGTAGATTCCATAAACTTATTTCGGTGTTAACGAAATTCTAACGATAACTAAGGCAAAGATAACCTTCGATATGCCACAGTGACTTCACTACTTTTGTGTAAAATATTGAATGGGATTGCCATAGAGCTCCACTAATTCTCGAACATCTTCGGAAGAAAACTTTTGAATAAGCTCCTCTTGTTGGAAACAATTTTCATAGTCAGCAAAAGATAGAAGAGAACCAGAACTATATTCTTCTAATATTTGAGATATTCATCCTTGAAACTCAGAATCCCGTCCCTGGTATTCTAGCACCGTTTCGTAAAATCTAGGATATCATGAAGATGGATGAACCACGGAGATTGAAATCACACAACCTCGTTTTTGCTGTGGGGTAACCTTTAATAGATCATCTTTGATATTTGGCATGATTTGTAGAAAAGTGAAGGAATATGGTGGCGATTATATTCGTAAAACAATTAAAGGACTTCAATAAAACAACTTCGATAATGTAGAAAATATTTTGTTAGCATTATATAAACCAATAATAATATATTCGACAGTTTATTTACTCCAGGAACAATATGTATACTGCGTTTCTTATTTTCTTGCACATAATCAGAGGGACCATAGCTTTTAATTATGAAATTAGACGTTTTCTAAGCTATTAATTCAATCAATTTTAAAATCATTATATAATTTTACAACGCACATAGCACTTAAAAACAAGGTCCATTGTCTATGTATATTAGTCTTCCTCTATCCTTATTGATGGTAAGAAGACATAAGAAGAAATTAATTCTTCCACTTTCGTTATGATCTCTTTTGGTTTCACATATAGTCTTTTTATCCAAGAATACCTTTTAAATTAACTACAACATTATGAATTGCATCAACAATCTTAATTATATTTGGTCTCACAATATACACCAACTTTAACAATGGAAGCTTCTTATGATTTTGATAAGGATAAAAAGTAGCTCTTGCTCTAAAAACAACCTCAATTGTATGTCTATCAAACTGATGAGTTGATTGAACGAGTGAAACGCGTCTATTTGTTGATTTAATAATTTTAATTATTAACTGCATCTTGCTTCAGAAGATGCCCAATTCGTATTTCACCTTTACCAAGATTAATCTTAAGAAACTACAAGGGTTCTTCTTTCCTTCCTTCTTCCCCTCCTCTTATTCTTTAATATGTATATATGTAAAGTACTGTTTTAGCTTCTTTCTTAATAGTATAAATAACTGTAACTCTCATGTATTTATCAGAGTAGTGTCGAGTAACAATGATGTCTATAATATACTTGTTTATATATAACTCCTTCTAGTCTCATTCCTCCACGCATTCAAATAAATGATTATTATAAAGGTTCTAGGAAAATTGCATGTCAATTACTAAGAAATTCAGATTACATTATACAAACATAGATTAATTACTTTTAAAAGATTCATTACTACTTTGCTTTTGAAGGAAATTTGAAATAACCTTCAATATACTTTAGAGTGCAATTTCAATATTATTCTATATTTTATTTAAGATCCATTTGGCATTTTACTCATATATATATTTTTTTTTTCAGAAATACACATTTGACTAATATTAGTTTGACATTATTGCAGGACCAAAATCATCAGGATCGGGAGTTAAAATACTAAAAAACTGTCTTTAAGTAACTGTTAGTTTTCCGATAATTTAGTTAAACAATGTATCGACACTATCTGTTTTATTAAACTTTTCAACTGGGTCATTCCACATCAAATCGATAAAAAGGATATTTTTTCAGTGTCGTAGAAAATGTCGTTATTATATAATCTCCGATATTTTTATAATTTTACATACAGTTTAAAATTAGACAGAAACTCAAAAATCTAAAATTTTAACTATCTTTGACTTCCATTTTAGTAATAACTTGAATCTCTATTTTTTTTGCTTGATTGTTAAATTGGAAGTGGAGAAAATTTCAGCCAAAGAGACTGACAGAATAATTTTTATTTATCAAACCTCGATAAATCTCTAAATGGACTAACTGAAATACTTATTTTTTGATATAGATATTAATTTTAACTTAAACAAGGTTGGGTGAGTTAATTTAACTTAAATTACTCTTAAGTTAATTAACTCAAACTTATAGAAATCAAAATTAACTTTAATTCAACTAATTATAAAAAACTAAGAAAAACTTTAACTTAACTAGTTAAAAAAATAAGTTACTTGCCGATCACTTGGTTATGCCAGTCCTTATTTAGGACTGCAGTGCCGTCAGTTCAGTCCCTATCGGAAGACTGGACTGGGCTGAATAAATAAGGACCCACACAACAGTACTCTCGAGCATACACTAAAAAAAATATGTAGGTAACCTGCAATATATTAGTGCTATTATTAACTATGTTGCCTTGTTTTAAAAATTCGAACGTATTAGCGAGCAAGGATCACTATTTTTTTTAATGTTCAGATATAGTAGCACAGATTAAGTGTAATTAAACTTCATTTTAGTACTACTATTTATCTATCTGACCAACGAATTGTCTATGAAGTCCATAACACATCATGCATATTTTCTTCTCTAGGAGCAAGCGAGTATGGAATGCAAGATAACTACTTCTAAACGCTTTCTTAAGTTTTTATAACTAGTAATCCGTCAGCAGATCAATGTCGTTTTTCCAATAAGCTACTCTTTTTAGTTTACACAATTTTGATATATCTACTTAGTAATTACATTTCATAAACATACTTAAAATGAGAATAGTTTAGTTTAAGATTTTCATCAAAAATCATATTTGATACGAAAAAAACATTAAAAATCGTGAGTAACAAGTTGAACAATTCTAGAATTAGACACAGAAGATTTTTCGAAGGAAATCGTTGACAAATTATTTATGAAAATAGGACATTTGCTGTTGTTTCAGCAAATCCTTGAATAATGAATGAATCGTACTTGAACATCAGCCATTCTTTAATACTTATATTTCATTATTTTTTAGCATATAATAGATAATTAAGTTGTTCATAATACCTTATAAAATGACATGGTGACTGTCGCTTAAAACTTGTAAATGGTTAGCAAAAATATAAGACTAGAATAAGTACTTAATTATATATTACTACTTCCTTCACCATTGAAAATTAAACTATAAATTAATCTAAAAATAATGAATATCTTGTTATAAATTATGCACCTGTATAAGTTGTTGAACAACTTATTTAACATTTTGAAGTCAAACTAGCAGAAAAAATAAATATATATATGCACTACTAACGAAATACCTTATATACTGATATATATTTTATGATATATGCATCATAATCTGCTTTTATAAAATTGACTTTTGACCGCAAACTTCCTTTAAGATGTTTTTGTATTTCTTTAGCGTAAAAATGAATGTTAAGGATAACAGGACAGAATTAGCAAATAATATGGAAATAGTGCAGTAATGATAATGAATTAGGAGAAGGATTATCGTTTGCCAAGGGCTTTAGCAGTAGTATCTTTCCGCTGTGACACTGCCTCTTCTTTGGCTGAAATATTAAATAAACATGAATGCTGATAATGACATGACTTAATAATGGAATCTCTTACATTTCTTGTCTTCCTCACGTTTCTTAGCAGCTTCTTCCCTTTGCTTACGTATTATGGCCAAACGAGCGAGATCTGCTCGGGCCTCATCCGTTTTCCCTTCTCGATGTAATTTATCGTACTGCTCCTTGGCTCTATGTTTCTGGATTTCCTCTCTTTCTCTTCGGGAGAGCTGTGGAGCTCCGTCCGCATCCACAGTCAGGGATGTCACTTTCTTGTGCTTTTGAACGGCCCGATTGGGATTTTCGATTTCTATGAGGCCACTTGTCCCGTTAGATCGCTTTGCACCTTCCTCTTCGCTTTCCTCCTCGGAGGAAGTCTCTTCCTCTTCAGAGGAAGAGGTCTCTCCCTCCTCTTTCTCTTTGGAATCTGAAATAATGAATAGAGGGAAAGATAAGGGACTGAATGGAGGGACGTCCTCTCCTCACCTTCTGCGTCGTCTTCACTCTCATCGTCAGAGTCCTCTTCTCCACGCTGCTTGCGCCACGCTTTCTCCTTCTGAAGCTTCAATTGCTGCTGCTCTAAAGCTTGAGGATTCGTGAATTGTCGTCGACCTCCTTTGTGACCTCTTTTACCTCCTCGAGCCATACTAATTCACTTGCTACCGACGAGTCCCTCTCTAGTTGAAGTCTCTTTCTCCAAATGCAATAATCAGAATCTTAATACAAAGATGCGTGCTAAGTTGTAGTATTACATAAGTATTCCTTCTTACTACATCACGCAACTTCTTAAATAGGACGTCATTGGACTCATGTTGAAACCTTACAATGCTACAGCTAGCACGGCGTTATTTCGCTAACATAGAAATACCCCATGTATTTTGTTATCAGCTGTCGATTCCCTCTTCTCCCTTGATACGTCATGGCTATTTCATAATTTATTCTTTTTCATATAGACACAATGTAATAACTTATTCTATACATATGCTCCGTTTCCAAAAGAACAGGAATACAATTTCTTGTTGATCCCTCGTCATTTATATAGTATATATATAGGCCATTTTTTTATTTCTATGAAGAAATTTTGGCTATTTCTTCATAGAAATAATATAATATGTACTCGTTTAATAAAATATTACTAAGCAATATTATAATAAAGTATCGAATAAAATACTATGTAGACTTTAATAATATGTAATTTATTTTAAAAATGGTGAAGAAATAATATGACAGTGATAGCATGGGACATAGAGAAATAAATATTCCTTTCTCTATGGTCTGCCAGTATACATATATATGAATATGATATAAATAGCGGTTATAAATAGTTATTATACCAAATGATTTTGGGCCCTTTTTCTATTTCTTTTTGGGGGAAAGGTTGCGTGATACAATAAATATAACGACGTGCTAGGGAGCGCTCTTGAGAAGGAGTATGCACTCCTATTTACAAGTTATGATACAAAAAATATTATTCCCGTTCATTCAATGTATTTCAATTATATGTCATTAAATAAAATTAGATATTATTATATATATATATACATATAACTATACTTCGATAAATTCTTCATTAAGGCACCTTATTTTAAAAATCCTTTTTTAAATGAGGGGGGAAAAATATTCATATTTGACCCCGTGCATATTTTCTAAAATTTCTATAATAATTTCTTATGCCCTCAAAATTTCGTTTCCCATCTTTTGAAAATAACAAGATTACTTTTACTACAAAATTAGACGGCATTGAGCCTATATTAAAAAAAAAAAAAGCATGGGCATCAATTACTCGCATAAATTAACGAATCAAGTAATTAATCCAAAGCCTATAGAAAAAACATAAATTAACTTATCGCTAAAAAAATTATGAATCAACAAATCATTTAAATCATTATAGTAAAAATAACGGAGAATCACAAAGTTACACTGAAACGTTTGTATATAAAATTAAGGGATCACAGTATAAAACCAATTTTTAACGATCAAAGAACACAATTATAGGATCAAATTTCATTTGGAGAATAGTTATTAAAATCGAAAACATTATCAGGTAAGCGTAACTGTTTATCCAATGAAATATTTCAAATTGTATTACACACAGTTAAAGGATCGGCCTAGGACTTATCTCCTACATATATAATACGTTATGTTTATATTAAATTATGACTCCATTGAAAGGAGATTCGGATGGTTTCATCAACTTGGTGGTGGTAATTACTTTTTGTGTTGAGGACAGTTTTTATAGAGGGGAAAAAATTGAATTAGGTCCTTATTGAAAATGAACATTAGGTCCTTACGTTAATTAAAAGAAATTTTCCCATTCAACTCTTCTTTACAAAACGTTGAATATGATTCAAAAACATTTTTGTTAATTATTTCTTATATAGATATCACAGATTTAGAGGAAATTAACAGAATATAAAATGTAATTTATTACATCAGCGGATTTATAGCCTTTAGCATAATGAAATGCTTACAACAAAATTGTTGTGTTAAATTGGTCTGTTCATCAGAAAATGATGTTGTTTATGTCGTTGAAACTGGGACACATGATAACTTAAATTCATTTTTAGATGCCATGGATACAGGTGGGCTCCAAAGACCAAGAGACATCATGTACTTGACTACATTTCATCTTTATCAAATATTCAAGTAGATACTATAAGAAACACATTATTTACATTTAAGAATCCAAGACATGTATTTGCTGTTACTGTAAATACTTTAATTAAAAAAGAAGAACATACTGACAGTAAAATGTAAAATAATCACAAATTTAATAACTTTTTTGATAAAATATCTTGTACAATATTTATAATTTGTTAGTAATTTTTTTTTCTTGAGAAATGAACAGCCAAAATCATTCTGCTAGAAAACGAAAGAATTTATCAGATAGAAGTAAGTCTGCTACATAAATTAATCAGCTTCTATCATTAAATTCATAAATTTCGGTAGGGTTCCAATTTACATAAATAAATATGCAACGTAAAGTTGTAAACAATCTAATTTTGTCTACAAGTTTCATATAAATCATACAATTTCATTTGGTATGTAACGATTATAAATATTCACATAACATAACATAATAGCTAATAATAGTTATGTTCTCTGATTGATTTCAAGAAATGATGAGCTGCTTTGTTGATAATAGAAAAATTCAGAAGTTGATGATTGAATCACATCCATATTTAATTAATCCCTTGAGTTCTAAAATAAGTTTTTATATGATTAGTATATGATATACTGTAATACTAAAAGTAATACAATACCACATTCATTGACATCATATTGGTTGGATAATCATAATCTGTCATGGAGTGGTCTGCCCACTCTCCGGACCTCAATCTCATGGAAAATCTTTATAAGTGGGGAAACTTACAAAATCGGCAAGAGATCAAATACTTATTTTTCTACACTGTAAATTTATATTAATAATATATTAAATACGACCTATTAATTATTATATTCAACCATAAAATGTTAAGAATGGAGTTTTTTTATTGTTTTGTTTTTTAAACTTTATTCATTCTAGAGAGATTACATACATTACAGATATAAATAAACATTTTAGTTTACAATTAGGTCTCTAAAAAAAAGTAATCACCATAAAAACAATTTTGATATTTGAGACATATTAATAAAACTATTTGAATAAAATATACTAAATTATAGTATATTTAAAATATACTTACGGCCCCAAACTTTTTGAAATCCTTTAAAAAAGATGACTTCAAGTGCACTAAAGGAATAAAATTGTTAAAATTAATTTAAGTAACTAAAACTAATTTATAAAACAAAATAAAACAACAACAAACTAATGATTTGAAATCGATTCATTTTTAAACTTTCTAAAATTTCGAACCAATCGACGAAGGATCTTTAAGCCTACATTTGAACAAGAAGGATAATATCTTAATAGATTTCCAGCATAAGTCCATGAAGTTAAACCAATATTAGGAACCTTGCTAAAAAAGGATGTACATCTTGCGGCAGCTGCAATCATTATTGCTCTAAGATTTTCTATTTTGATGGGGTCTTCAATGGTTAATTTTTTTTGTAATCAAGCGTTTACAGCTTGTAATAACATGTTATATTACTTGATTTTTTGCATTTCGGATTTTCGAAGGGGAAACAAACTTCTCCGTAATCTTTGGAACATTCAGTCTGACAAACTCTCTCACAATTATGAGAGCCGGACAACTTGCAAAAGCGTGAAATGTCGAATTAAACATTTTAACACAATCCTTACAGGGATGGAGTTTTTCTTACTAGTTATGAGCAGAGCTGGGCAAGTTAATGCAACTTAACTTAAATTAGACAAGTGAATTAACTTTTAACTCAACTAGTTAATTATTTAAGCAGCCTTATTTTAACTTTAACTTAACTAGTTAATTTTTTATTTATCAAAATTAACTTTTAACTTAATTAGTTAATATTTTAAATTGCATTATCTTAACTTTAACTTAACTTGATCGATAATTTTTATTTATAAAAATTAACTTTTAACTTAATTAGTTAATATTATAACTTGCATTATCTTAATTTAACTTAACTTGATTGCGTTAATTAGTTAAAGTTAAATTTATATTTTTATTCTCAGTTGAAAAACTAAAAAACTTTCTTGAAATAACGGTTAGTTCTCCGTTAATTTAGTTAAATACTGTGTCGACACGATCTGTTTTATCAAACTTTGGAACTGGGTCATTCCATACCAAATCGTTTTTATATTATCTCCGATATTTTTATAATTTTAGAAATAGTTTAAAATTACATAAAAACTCAAAAATCTAAAATTCTAGCATTCTTTGACTCCCATTTAATTAGCTAATTTCTCTTGCATTGCATTTTCGCCTCAAAACAGAAGTTGCTGGGAGTTTGAATCTGTATTTTTTTCTTGGTCGTTCTATTGGAAGTAGAGAAAATCCCAGCCACAAAGACAGACATAATAATCTTTATTAAAAAGCCTTGATAAATCTCTCAATGGACTAACTTAATTAGTTATTTTTTAATATCGAAATTAGTTTTAACTTAATTAAGGTTGGGTGAGTTAATTTAACTTAAAGTACTCTAAAATTAATTAACTTAACTAGTTACAAAAATTAAACTCGAAATTAATTTTAACTTAACTACTTAATTTTCATAGAAATCGACATTAACTTTACAAGTAATTATTAAAAAATAAAATAATAATTAACTTTGACTTAACTAGTTAAAAAGATTAGTTAACTTGCCCATGATTTTATGAGTCAAAATGATTCTCTTTGAAAGTTATATTTTATTTATTTTAAATTTTTCTCCCAAAATTTTATTGAATAACAATAAATGAAGAATAATCATCACACAAATAAAATTGTCTATACACATACTCAAAAATTATAACACAACTTTTGAATATCTTGGCGTATAAAATATAATGCAGAATCCAGTACTAAAGTACTTTCTGAATGGTATAATCTATATATTAGGGTGCGTCATAAAACCAAAAGTTGTGATATATGGTCGCTCGCTTGTAATTTGGTTCCATTCAATAAAAAGCTATTCTAGTGTAAAAATCAAGTCAATTCATTAATAATTAGGAGTTGCATAATTCCCACAAATTATCAAAGGACATCTGGAATTCTTGTCGGGTCAAGGTGAAATTGGCGGGTCGTCATCTCATCATGTTTGAACAGGTTACAACATGATCATTTTTAGCTTAAGGTGTGAACTAAGGAAAGATACAATACTATAATACGCAATTAGTCATTCAGCCAACTTCATTTGATCTTTTAAAATTAAATTTATTCAGAATTATTGGAACTCTGGGTTATTTAATTAAATTAGCATTATTTATTGATAAATTTCTTTTCATTTTCTTTACAGTTAGGAGAGAAAAAAGGGCATTAGAAAGTATGAAGTGATCTGATGAAATTTGTTTGTTAGGTAAACCAATTTTCAGATTCTCTGGAACTAAATTTCCATGCCGTGGTGAATCCCTGAAAGTTTTTTATTTGCATCAATCAGAACCCGAAATTAAACAATGCTTCAAAACGACTGCTACCATGATTTCTGACATCTGGTATAAGGCAATAATACCAACTATCACGCCATATCAAATAATTGATAAACTCTGTAAGCTCCATAAAGAATACTACAATTTCCAAAAAAATGAAAACCGACCGATTGGGAAGGCGATAGAGAATCAGAAGATGATTTTCCTAAGTTTATAAAATATATTTGACATATCACATACAGATGCCTTACACCTATTAAGACAAAAAAGCAAAGATTTTCTTATTATACCGGGCCGTGCAAAATTATTTACCAATGATGTAAATATACTTTTTAAGAGGTTTTGTGGCAACCAATCTGATTGTTTCGTATTTTTACTGTTAAAATAAACAAAAATCCTTCCTGTGAGAGCGTAACAACTTCCACACGTGAGACTATGTCCAATCAGGAAACAAAGAGGATCGAAATTGCAGCCCTCCTCCGAGCAGGAGTGCCTCATAACAACATTAAGGAACAGGTTGGGGCCTCGTTGAAGACAATTTACAACGTTTCTAAGCGCTTGGAGGCTGGGGGGGTGATCTCAAGTATTCCCCTGGGGCTGACAGGAAGCCCACTGTCTCAACAAGGCAAGTAAAGGCAGTGTTCAAGAGGACTCCCAACAGGTCCATTGTCGACATAGCCAGAAAGATAGGAACGTCGAGATCAACTGTTTCAAGGGTATTGAAAAGGGCTGGAGGAAAGTCCCTGAGGCGTACTGAACGCCCTCTGCTAACTGAACGTCAGCGAAAAGTCACACTTGAGCGTGCCAAGAAAATCTTGAATGATATCAATAGCTCATCTGGGCGCATCATCATTTTCTCAGATGAGAAAACTTTTACGGTCGATCCTGTTTTCAACAGGCAAAATGACTTTATTGTGAGCTTTGGAGATGTTTGGAGACCCAACGGGAAGGCCATGAAGCCGGTATGGTTCCCCACTGGCTCAGATTAACAGTGGAGGATTATGTGAAGATTCTGGCATCCAAGGTCCTTCCGTGGATCAAATCCATAGTCGGCAACTCTCCTTGGGGTTTTCAACAAGATGGATCACCCGCTCACGCTTCCAAGAAAGCTCAGGAGTGACTCAAGGACAACATGAACTTTTGGCCAAGGACTACTGGCCCCCTCAGAGCCCAGATATTAACCCACTATACTTCCCTATCTAGGCGCACGTGGAGACCATGGCCTGTAAAAAACGACACAAGAACATAAATGCCTTAAAGGCTGCTGTCAACAAGGCCTGGGCCTCCATGGACGCCGATTACATCCAACAAGTCTGTGGTAGCTTCAGACGTCGCTTGACCAGTGTCATTGAGTGAAATGGTGGCTACATTGATTAAATTTGATCACAAACTATTTTATTATTCTAAAAATGTATGAATAAATTGTTTCTCAAGTAATTCAAATGTCATTATTGTCCGCGATATGTTCTGAACAAAAAACGGTAAATAATTCTGCACGGACCGTTACAACACAAAACAGGACAGCATGGTTGGAGAAGACAGAAAATGGCTGCTCGGGAAACCAACAAACAAAAAAGGTTGGAGGAGGAACAACAGCGCAGTGATCGATAGCTGGAAGAACAAAGTCTGTCAACATCAGCAGCCTCTTCCTCGTCGGAAGAAAATGAAAACTCCTTTCTTTGTTTTTCTCAACGAGTTAAAAGAAGCACAGCCCAACCAAATGATTCATGATTCAGGTGGCAGAAGAACATCGGCGAACATATGGGAAGGGAGCAGATAACAGAAGACTTAAATAAAATAAGTTTTTCCTTCAGGAATGTATGTTTTTGCTATTTGTATAATTAATAAATATTACATTTCTTTAAATAATTCAATAAATTACCACAAAAATTAGTATGTAGGGAGAACAGAAAAAAAGTTAAGATAAAGACTGAAATTTACGAGGGATGCGCGACCCCTAAATATTTTGCGATTCGAGTGAATCTTTTTGTGTGTTCTTTTGTCATGCACAATTAAGCAACTTAGCGAAAAAATTGGGACACTTCAATTTTTATCACTTATCCACTGACACACTCTACTGTATATACATATGGAGGTGTTTGGGAACAAGAAAAATCCGCGTTATTAGAAAGCCGCGTTATATGGGAACTTTTTTAGTTCTACAAAATTATTGTTTACTTCAATATATAGTTTTTTTGTAATTTATTATTATAACTTAAAAAACCACGATATGAGGGGAATTCACAGCAGTCCAAAAGCCTTAACAATAATTTTAGTTTTGGCCTAGTGGCTGTAAACTCTGGTTCCAAGAAAACTCGGCCATACAAGTCATCGTCTATTGCTCAATGCCCTTGGAATGACAACAAGGGTCCTTGACGGCTTTGTATTATCTGTACCAGATCTTAGACCAGCCCTTATTTTATTTTAAGTAATCTTAATACTCCCCGTTAGAATCATTCGAAACACGGGTTTATGCAAAATCCGCAGTGTTTGAAACTGCGTTATGCGGAGAGCCCCTGTCTATAAGTAACATAGTTTGTGTATCTTGATGTGTGCCTACATAAAGCCCATAACATGGGCGTAGGAGGCTGAAACATTGGATTGGTGCCTTTTTTTTAACCTGGTCAGGGTAAGAAAGGGGTGCCAATTTGTCATATAACGGGGGCTTATTCTATAAAAAAGTGGATAGGGTCTCAAAAAACCGCTATACGAATAAAAATGTTTCCTAAATTTACCCAAAATCAAAAATGTTATAGGAAAAAAAAAAAATATATGTGAAAATTTTATTTTCGTTTTTTTTAGGTGACAAAGAACGGAGTTCCAATGAAAAATTGGATTTGTCTATAGATAAAATAAAGTTTGTAGAAATGTGCTTGGAAATTTGTTTGTATATAAATTTGAGACATAAAAATTGATTTTTCACTAAAATATCTTTTTTTCTCTTTTTTTCATTGAACGTAATTTTCATTTTTTAAAACGATAGAATTTGGACATAAAATTAGAACCCCTAACAATGTTTCAATACAGTATTTTCAATTTCCAAAACACTTATCTACATAATTTAGCAATATTTGCAAAAATGAATCAGTTATCAATAATAGATACTTTTTTTTTTGCAGAGTTAGTGCCAAAAAGTTTTTGGCAATTTTCTTCGCGAATTTCGATTTGAATTTTTTTTTACAAAAATTAAAGATGGACTTCTTATCGGGAATTTTTTTTTCATCCATATATGTTGGTTTATTATTTGAAGTTTATAACACATTTAAAAAAAATAAAATATGATACATATTTTATAATCTTCGCATTGCTGTTGTTATTTCCCGCTTCCTCCCTTGCTCCACCAATTGCCGGGTAATCCTATGCTAGTATAATATATTTAAGAATAGTCAATATCAGTTAAGTGTTAAACTAAATAATTAATGGCAACTCTATTTTCATTCTTTATATTTTTATGAATCTAAAATCTTCATCACTGGACCAACTTAATGTTAATCTTAGAGTAAATTTAACGTTACTATATTGAAGCCAGTAGAGTAATTCTCAGCATCCTCTAAGCGCTGAGGTGGAATGAGAACAGACTCAAATGTTGCAGTTATTGCCTCCTTGCCTGGGGCAGTGTCATTGGATTCTACTTTATCAGAGTCCTGGATGGGTTCACATCCGACGGAAAATCGGTCGGTCCCTCCCTCTGGAGTGATCAATCCCTTCGTTTGGGTGAACTTCAACATCTTCCGTCTGCTTCCAACATATCCATTATCTGAATTCAGATTTCACAAGTTTTTACTCTTATCGTCCACCTCGACAGGAAATTGCGAAGACTAAAGCAAAGCTACTTGGATAACAGATCTTATGATAACCGTGTATGACATAGGTAGTTTTATCGAGACGGTCGAAGCAACACCTTGGTTACCGCTGTAGATTCCTACGACTTTTCCAATTCTCCATTAATTTTTCTCTAGGGTGTTTGGCTTAAGCAGAACAACGTCTCCTTGTGGGAGATTTTTTTGGAGAGTAGATAGTTTAATCCACTTTGAAGGGATACTTAATTCTAGTAAGTATTCCTTTTGCCATATGGACCAAAACGAATTCAATATCCGTTTTCTAGTGATCCACATATCAGAACACGGGACATTTTCCATAACCTTATCTGAAGGTGTGTTAATGGTGCTGAGATTTTTCCATACTGTAGCATGTTCGGAAATATACTTTGTTCCCCATCTATCGTTCCAAATGGGCGATCATTTATGGCCCAATTAATTCAGAAATAACGGTTTGGAGCTCTTTAATGGGTAATTTGTTCTTCTGAATAAGTACTTTTAATTGTTTTTTGAAGATAGCCACCATACGTTCTGTGACTCCATTGGTCCAAGGGGCTCAGGGATACTGAATTTCTATTCAATATATTCTCCTGAATAATTCTACTCTTGAACTTTCTTAGAGCCCAGATTTTTAAGCATTTGTAGTTGCTTATTTACGGCTACAAAATAAGGAACATTATCCGAGTAGATAATTTCCGGTTTGCCATATCGGCCAACGGATCTTCTGAGAGTTTGTAGAAAATCTCGTGTGCAACAAGATTAAATGATCTCGACGTGGATAGTGGAAGGCCTGTAAATAAAGCTATCCATACTTTGAATATTGGTGGATGAGGCAACGATTCATATATGCTTCATCACACTGATGTTTATAATGTAATGGACCCAGATAGTCTATTTCTACATTTCGCCATGGACATGGATTAGCCATTTTTATAGTAGGTAAAGGACATATCGACACCTAGGAACTTTGCATAACTTCCTAACTAAAGATTGGACATATCCATAATTACTTATGAGCCAATACCGAGCTTTTAGCGTATTGAACGTTTGTTTTTGTGAACAACGAAAGAATGAAAGAGACGTTGATGTGCATCAAGTACGAGTCTCTCAGCCAACGTTTCCTTAGGTATAATTATAGGGTTAGTAGTGTTGGCTTTAGTGCATTCTGAATAAATTTGCCATAGTCACAGCCATAGTTAGAGCAACAAGTTCTGCTCGAGCAATCGTCACATGTCTTCAAGCTTACTTTTCTCACAGAGAGCTTTTGGCATTAGCTAACTTTTCGAGTAAACAAGTTGACTCAGCTTTTCGCCTTGCTCAGTTTCTAAAACGAGATAGGCAGCGACAACCGTTCCTACTTTGGAGGCATCCCCGAAGACAGCAAGAACCTTGATGCTTCCCCATATAACGTGGAAAACGGAGATCTTTCATCAAAGGGATATGTTCAATCCATTTGCTAAAGACCTTAGCGGCCTCTGTAGCAGCTTCAGTGTCTTTAGACTTAAGGTTTTCGTCCCATTTAAACTTGTCTTCTCATAATAAAGGAAGAATTAGTTTAAATTGCATTATAAATGGTGATGCATAACCTTGACTGTCAAAGGCTTGACTTGCTGGTGATACAATATCCCTTCTTCATAATGAAACACAATCAGGATTAAATTTTTCAAATTAGCTGGCAATATCAAACATAAACTCATCTGTACATGTGTCCAACTTTAAACCAAAAACTGAAATCTCACCTCGTGAAAGAGCAATTCGTACTTGTTCAATCTCTGAAGGAATTTCTGGATGTAAAAATTCAATCTTATGGCCATAAAATCCTCCACTTTCCAGAATTCTTAATATCTCTAAAGTAGTTTGGATGGTTTCTTCCAGGGTATCCTGAGCAATGTGTATATCATCCATGTAGGTCATTTTATCTATAACTTCCGAAGCTATTGGGTATTTAGAAAAAGTTCCATTATCTGTGGAAGCATATTCTAACCTGACATTACTAGCTTATTCAAAGTTTTAGTTTTATCTTTAACATCAGGTAAGGATGCATTTACTACGATCCTACATTTCGTAGAGTTCTTATAAAGACAGGTGATGTCAGAACATAGCTGGGATGTTTTGTAATTCTTTCATTAGAAGGAACTTCCTCTGCATAATCAAGATCAAGAAACTCTTGATAAGCCTCTTCAACTAAGTTCATATGTTCAGGTTTGACCTTATCGTGAACTCGATGCATGACAGCAATGGCTCTATTATAGTTATCAGATAGAATTCTACCATTAGGATCACTATCAATCCATGGCATTTTTATGAACCACTCACCCCTAGAAGTATCCAAGGGAGCAGTTCTTTGCATTTGCAAATCAGCCTGTAGCTCCAATGAGGTAAGTTCTGCAATAATTAGTTCTTTAGGATTTAAACCCACATTCTCCCCATTCCAAAACATAGTTAATTTAAACTCGAGAGAACGATAAATAGTATCACGATCGATATCTTCATTCTTTTAATTTGAGTAAGCATTCCAGAATACAAAGAAGCTTTATTATCAATGGTAATTCGGTCTTAAATACCATCTGCTCTACTGAGGACCCATCCTAAGATAGTCAACTTAGCAACAGGGAATGTCATGTCAGTTTCTCCTGATGGTAGCAAAATCATCTTTTGTTACTGAAGCATAATTGCGGAATGATAAGGTACCGAAAGAAGAATTTGAAAATCTCTAGCTCGTGTACTAGGTAACTCTTTTGTGAACTTAATGTATTTAGTATAATACCGTTTCTTAGGGTTAAATGGAATTGGATCGAAGGAATTACCAATTCGTTCACAGGTAATAGTGACAATGGGAACAGTACAAGTAAAATTCTTCAAATTTGCTAATTCAAAAACAATTTGCTTTTCTTTATATTATTTTATTGCTCCCCCTGCAACATCCATATCGATATTATCTCTTTTTAATCCTAGAGATTTTGCAATCGCAGATTCAATCATTGACAGGTTAGCTCCTGAATCAAGTAAAATGCAAACCTTACTTAATTTTCAATTTATGTTGAGTTGTTAATCCTGTAAATACAAGTTGAAATATTATGTTAAAATGATAAATTTCCTGCGACAAATGTCTTAGGGATTCCAGTCAATTTCTCCTTCCTTATATTGGCTATTGCCTGAATTACAAGAATTCTTTTAAATATTTGATTATAAATTAATTAGATCCAAGATCATTCTCGTATTTCGGAATTTTGATTTAAAGTCTTCTGGCATGTAGAGACCCTATGATGTTATTGTGCAAGAACAGATCAATTTCCTTAAATTGATAATACATAAAGTTTAAACATGTTCTAAAGACTTTTTGTCTGATGCATATTTTAAACATAATGCCAATCAACGGGTATTTCGATGAAGGATTATTTGGGACATTAGCCGGAAAAAGATATTTAATAAATACTATATAGATATATGGGATTGCATATTTTAATTCAATGAAAAAAGATGACATGATAAATTACCCGATTGGTATTGTTCATTTGCTATATAAATATAAGTCATATAAGTAAAGTAATTAGTATTCTTTTCCAAAAAATATTTTTGTATTAATTATTGATCATTATGTAAACACAACACAGTAGCTTGTAGTTCGACTCTTTTACAGTTGTTGTCCTTTAAACAATAAACAAACACAAACGACAGTCATTCGAATGGAAAAAGTGATAATAACTTCATTTCCGTTATCAAGTATCATTCGACATGATGGATTATTTATATTTGATAGTACTCATGGATAGAAAAACAAGCATAACATTAGGTCAAGCAAGAGCAGTGATTTTGGATTTCCACTTTGTTATGATCCAGAATGTTTTGGAAGAAGAGGAGGTTGGCTTTGGTGAGGCAAACCACTGAGAGGATTTGACAGGCACTCAAAGGTCTGGTCGTAGCAGAGTACGTGGAAATGAGAGACGGTAGAGAGGAAAACTGTCAAGCTCAGTATATTTGGAGCAATCTGGAATCTAAATATAAAGATGAGAACGATGGCCTTCGTCTCTTCGTGATCCTTCTCACTTAGACAGAGTACAAAACAGACTGCATTATGCAGTCACTCAAGGGACTGGAATCCTCAGAGCTGTGTATCTAGGACTGTGAATGTATACCTTCAATCGATAGCCAAGTAGTGATAATCATAACAAGTGACTTATAAGTTACAAGCTCTTTCAAATAATTTTTATGTGTATTTTTCTAATATGATTTAATGTGAGACACAAAAATGTTATTTTATGTAGTTAAACCTTAACTCATGGAGTATAAAATCAGCCCACAATTAATGCATGGGAATTCTAATACACTTCATTTAATGCACAATAGGTGGCAGTATAAATTGTTGTTGTTTCTTCAAATTCTTCTATTTTGAAGTTATATGGTTGTTGTTTTATGTATACCATCTTTTATCCAAATGTGGGTACCGTGCTCACCTATGCATCTCCCATTTAATATTGAAATCCAATCTTCCTTGTTTGAATCATTAAGATCCGGAAATTCAGATATATAGAAAGTCGCAATCTGCTGTCGTATAGTGTATATGGCACTACCTTATGATTGTAATGCGGAATGGAACAGAAATAATGGGTAAAGGCTGAACGAAAAAAAATAAAAATGGATGGAGTTTGATTATGTATTAAAGAAAATGTGTCTTTATAGCGGAGTGTTTAATGTTGTATTGATTATAGTTATAGTGTTGAGTTAATTATCCATTATTGGTTGCCTTTTGTGCTACAATTGACGGAATACCTATCTTAGCAGAATAATATGTCTAATCTATTCCAGGGTCAATAGAAATACAAGGTTATACCATAACGCGTGTTAGACTGATGTTTGACTTTAAATTACAAATTCTAGCAATAGTGACGTCATAGACTATGAAAGATTATGTGAGTTTCAAAATCTGCCTGTTTTGCCCAGCAGTTGGTACAATACATCCGATTGAAAATTCTAGCAAGGCCGATTACATGATGGTCTAACCTTGTATTTCTATAAACCTTGATCTATTCCTACCTTCAAAAGAACAGACTGATGAAGAAAGTAACCATGTATGTATGGGATGCACGCCCTCGTGCACTTTATTCAAGAGCGTTAGGTACGCAAGTAAAAAATCCAAGAAAAGAAAATTAATTAGCTTTAATAGTAATAGAAGTTTTACGTGGGAGACTTTTGTTTTTCTCATTGAAGATAAGGAGGGATCACCTTCGCAATTAAATTTGGTTTTAAAGAGCACAAATTAGCGGGTGCTAACCCTAAATTTTGTTTTGGACTGGCATGTTTTTACTCTTAGTATCCTATTGATGTTATAGGACGGTTAGTTGACTGATAATAAGTACACCCTTATTCTTTGAAAAGTGCCTGAGGTATGGTCGAGAAATCGAGAAAATAAATTTTAGCAGGAAACAGAAACTTACTTTAACGCAGGGCATTACCTCACTTACACAAAAATACCCTATGCATTTTGTTGTCAGCTGTCGATTTTGTCCTCTCTCTTGATACGTCATGGTCATTTCATAATGTATGCGTTTTCATTAATAATCAAAACTGTAATAAGTTATTCTACATTCATGCTCTGTTTCCAAAAGAAGAGAAATAGAATTTCTTTTTAATCCCTCGTCCTTTATAGGATACATATATTGGCCATTTTATTATTTATATAATTTTTTTTTGGCTATCATATAGTAATACAAATTAATAGCGAAGCTTTTACAATTACTAAGCAATACTATAATAATCTAACTAATAAAATACAATGTAGATTTAAATATTATAAAATATATTTTAAAAATAGTGAAGAAATAATTTATGACGGCGATACTCTGGGAGTAGATGATAAATATATAATAATTGGCATGTTTGAGTTATTTGGCTAACTACCAGATGATTTTAGGGCTTTATTCCGTTTCTTTTTGGAGGAAAGATTGTGGGATATGTACGATAAAGGATAACAACGTGAACGATGAAATCAAGGCAGTTGAGTGGTTCAAAGAATTTGGCGAAATAACCTGGTCATTATCCCAAAAAGAATCTGTCAGACAGAGTGGCTAAGGATAAATATCAGAGCTATAAAGAGGATGGAGGGATGAGGATTAAGTAGTGAAAAATGTAGCTAACCCAGTTATGATTCCTCAGATTGTCCCTATTGATGGCTGTCTAGTTAAACTCATATTTAAAGGAGCTCCATCGCAGTGCCAATTTTTTTTCGTTCAGCCTTTACCCATTATTTCTGTTCCATTCCGCATTACAATCATAAGGTAGTACCATATACACTATACGACAGCAGATTTCGACTTTCCCTTTGATAATATCAGGGAGGCCTCATTTGAGAGCTAAGTTTCTAGATTTTTTAACGTAATAACTCGGTGAATATTAGTGTTCATATGAGAGAGATAGCTTTGTAATAATTGTTCGTTTGAAAAATATATAGGTGAAGTATTAGTAAATATAGTCAAACTGGGACTGATTTCTCGTCTGATAGGCGAGTAGCAATCCTTAGTATATAGCTGAAGCCACCACTCTAGCTCTTCCAAAGTTTTAGGTTATATTATTATCAATACCTTATGAGGCAGTTTATTCAAAGAGACAGCAGCCCCTTTGAATATTACGGTAAAATAGAAGGGCAACTCCACAGCAATTTTTCACTGTCCAATATACATAAAAGTCAAGGAGTCATGTTTCTCATTTGGTAGTGAGAATTTCATTAGCAGAGATCCCAAGCATACCCTAACGAAGGTGTAGTTAATTTTGAAAAGAGTAATTTAAGGCCTAGCTATTGGTAAAATTTAATGACTGTAAACGTTTGACGAATAAGTAAATTAGCTTCAGGATTTTATAAAAATAAATCTTCTACTTAAAAGGAACAGTTCATCTTTAAAATTGATCTAAAATAGTTAATTAAGTTCCTCTTTTTGCCCCAAGACTTAAGAGAACCAATAGATTCCATTTTAAAATTGTTCTTGACAATTAACTTATTTAGAGGTTTTAGGGTAATTATGAGGCGAATTTTGGGAGATGACTTATTTCGGACTGCAAAATACTTTGTGACACTTTGTAATCTTGTCATGTACAGGTTTTAATGGCTCTCTTACCAAGAAGAGATGCTATTTCTAAGTCGATGAGAGGGTGTAATTCATCTTTCATCAATGGGATATTAGGCACAGAGGTGAACTCCGGATAGGGTGAGATAAACTGAATTTTGTAACTATGTCCAAATATTTTTTGAATAAAACTATTTTTTAGTTACAGTTTTCCAATTTTTAAATACAAGACAAGATTTACGAGCCGTTTTACTTAAAATTTCTTGTTCAGATGGTCTAATATATCCAATTCAGTTAAGTTCTCCAGGGTAAAGTATGTTTTCTTTGGAAGGATTTATGCCAAGAGCTCCTTTCACCCATTTCCCTTTTCAGTGCTCTTTCATTAAAGAATTCCACTTGTGTTGTGTTGTCTATTTCCCTGTTATTGGCCGACGCCGACTGGGATCTTTTGGGGAGGCAGGCCAAAACCTTTTTCCCCCTCTCCCATGTCACAAGTAATTCGATCTTCCGGCTCACCTAGAATGCGAACCAAAGGTGCTTTTACATCCCATAATTAGTTGCCACAGCCTCCTTTATCAAGCCTTATTCTTGCACCAGAAACCTCATGTCCCGAATTTTCAGATAATTCCTTCAATTTCGTTAAATATTCCCTTTGGGACCGACCGGAATCTTTTGGAAAGGCAGGCTATTCTATCCTCCGGCTCACGCCGAAGGGGGAACCAAAGCTCATTATGCATGCCACGGCCTGTATCATCAAGTCTTGCGTCTTGCAACGCAACGATTAAAGCATCGACGATCTCGGATACTATGTATGAGTACCTTTAGTGGAGATAAGTAATATTATAATCCTATTCACGTATGGAAACCTCTAATAACTTATCTTTTCTAATTCAAGTAATTTAATTGATGCTCTTGAGGAAGAAATAAGATTAAAACTATGAGGACGAGCATCGATAATAACAGAATAAAACATATCGTACTCAATTATTAACGGGAACATAAGATATATAAATATGAAGAATAAAGGATATAAAGAAGAAGGAATAGGGTTAAAGACACAATATCCCCCCTCCCCCCCATCAACTCATTGGCGAAGCTGGAGTTTATTAATGTGGCTTGACCTCTTTTGACTATCGACCAGAACTGACCAAATACAAGTTCCAACTCTGAAGAGTGTCTCCTCCAGTATTCATATGGGGTTTTGCTTATCAAGCGGGTACAGATGAGAAGAAATAAAAGGACTTCATAAAAAATGCTACTATTAGTGAGCAAGAATGAATTAATAAGGCCAATAAATTTATATTAAATAAAGAAGAATGAAATATTAATTCTTTTTATATATTTTTATGTGAACTCCCTATACACCTAAGAACTAAGTTTACAAAAACAAGCTCCCTTCAACATTACACTCTCCTCACTTAAGTTTATCACTAGATATAAAGGTAAAATTTTTTGGCAAGTCATTAGGTATAGCCAGCAATCCCACCTTCCATTTATCACGAAGTCCAAACCCCATAAATGAAAAATAAATCACCCTAACTTTAATAGACCTCCCACCAATATTGAAGGAACCAAATAACAAAAGACCCCCTCAAACCATCAACGAATACCTGAGCCCCTGAATTAAAAAGAATACTTTATAAATCCCTAACTCAGATCTTTTACTTTTATCTAGTCACAGTATGACAATAAATGTAATAGTGTTTAGCTCTACCATGCCCAAAAAAAAAAAAAAAACACCTCCTTCTTATCAAGCTGACTAATACACTTATAGTTAAACTCTTAATTAAAATTAACTTATTATGAATAAACGTGTTGTTTTAGACTTTTTATTTTATTTTATCCTCTATTTTACTAAAAACACTTTCAGCAGCTTAAAATAACCTTCCCCTTAGGCTTTTTACTTATCTACCTCTTTTTATAGGCTTTATTACCTTAGTCCCTATTCTTAATATAACCTTTTAACTTTTTCCCATTGAGATGAGATTTTTGCCATTGCCATAAGACAAATGTGTGGAGTTGTAGGCGAAGAGCAATTCGTCGAGAGATATTCCGGGGTTCCTGTTGATTAATTTTTTGATCATTCTTATTCCTTTTTTTGCCTATCATAAAAAGGAACCTTGGTTAGCCAAAATGTTAATGAATCAACGGATTCTAATTTAAATTTAGAATAAACTATAATCTTATGAAAAGACTTTTGATTAATTATTCATCTCTATCAAGGGCCATCCTTCTTGGGAACCGCAAATATTCCGTAAATGAAAGACAAAGTACGCTCTGTAATCGTTTCTATAGCAACTGAAAGTAGCATTTTCGCTGTTCTATCAATAGCTTCTTTAGCCTCAGGAAATAAAGGTGGACTCCCTCCTAAAAATGAATAGGAAGGTTCTTAAGAGCAAAATTGTGGATAGTAACCACATTCAATAACATTAAGTATGAACTCACTTTTAGTTACAATTGACTAATTAAGGGAAAATGACTGAGATCACGAGCTCTTTGATATAATAATAATAAAGGATAATTACCTCTCCTTTAGCCTCCTCTTTGAGGTCTTCCATGTCCTCTCGGAGGACCCATAAATTTATTTGGTGGAGCTGACCTCGAAGAAGGTTCAGCGTTCGAAGGCACATTGGCTGATATACACCCAAAAGGTATCTTTCGAAACCCTGAACCCCTCCATATTGCATTAGACAATACTTTGTCATTCTTGTATTTGTCCAGAATCATCTTAATAGATGCTGGACTGAACATTAGGTGATTTGAACCCCAGCCTTCTGCCTCTTCTATAAGTACCAATGCCTTCAGGGGATCTTTCAGGGGTGAAACTAAAAGTTTCTTCCTGGTATCCCTGAAGAGCGTCTCCATCCTTCTTAGACACAGAGTGGCATAAAAAAGGTATCTCTCCAAAGAAGGGAAGTGTTTTTTGAAGGAGGTTCTGGAGGTTTCCCACTCCTTTAGCCTTGGCACTGGGGCTTCAATCAGTGTATCTTTATTTCCCTCCTTGTTGTGTACTTCCTCAAGAAGGTCAGCTGCCTTAAAAATTAATATTTTTTTTACAGTGAAGATACAATATCCTGCAATATTTGAAATTGCTGTGACACAAAATCTACAGTAAGATGTGACTTGCTAAGTGTATCTTCATAGGCAATTAAAAAATCTGTCTCACTGACGTCTTTTTGTTCATAGGTAGCAACTATTTGGCAGTGTTTGTTTTCATGTTATAAATTGCAAATAACAAGGTATCCTCTTGATGTACACAGTTGCTGTTAATATTATGGATTATCCCCTTTCCAGCGTGGCATAGAATCTTTCTATCAAATAATTCAAATTAAAAATATGATTTATATGTAAGTAAATAATAGCACACTATTCATTACCTGAATGCAATACGAGATTGTTGAGGACTGGGATTATAGTATTAACCATTTATCTGCCTAATTGCATTAGAAAGGTGTTCAATGCAATTTGTTGTAATTTATACGAGTAAATGTATTCCAAATTTATATTTCCGGATTTCATGAGATAAATGAGATGGCTGACAGAATAGGTAGAGGAAATGAGATCTAGCGGACCAGTACGACACCTGGAATAAATAACTCTTATACCATCACTACTCCCAATCACTTCATACATTTTAATGAATCTTTGAAATAATTCTTTTGCACGTGATACATTACTTATTTGAGATAATGCTGCCTTTAGATCAAACCCATATTTGGAGCGGCTGTTCATTATATCAAAAATTTTGTCATCTAGTTCCAAAATTCTGCGGTCACTAGACTGTCCTCATTTTCAATTCGGAAATTAGATTATCAGGAGCTCACTTTAATGAGTTGGCAACTGAATCTAACATTAACTTGACGGCGAGTTTTACTCTCATTTTGCGTTTGTGAAAAGAAATATAAGATTCAGTTAATTTATTCCCAAGTCTAAGGTCCTATTTGGCTTGGAGAAGATGAAGATCCTATAATTTTCTGATATTTTTGTACACACCAAACAAATTCCTTACATTTTTAGCCATGCAAGGGAATCGCAAATAGCGACTATGAGTATGGTGGAATTTGTGCAAGGATAAGGAAATATTGTTCTCATGTACTAAAAACCTCTAAAAATATTATAAAAATTTTTATGAGTATTTGCGACTTAGATTTTTAAACAATTTACCTTTGGTGGAAGATTATAGCCAAGTGCGTTGAATGCTGATATATTGTAACACCTGATTCAAAGCTAAAGGTGATTGTTTCGCGCATAATTCCTTCAGAAAATTCCCATTGGATTACCTAAATAAGGAAGTAAGCAACTTGTATTTTCCAAAAGCTTTTTTAATCCGACAGGCAGGACCACTAATCATTCATTCGCTGCTTCTTCTTCCTCAATATTGCTTTGTCCTCCAAAGTCAACGTAATCGAAACACCTCCCTAGTTTGCCCTCGAATTCGATCATTTCCTATATGGACATCCTATCCACACCTATACTGACTTCTTACAAATTTGGATCCACAAACCTGACGCTTCAATTCTTCGAATGCAGATCCTTGAATCCCAGGGTAGCAGTCAATATATAATAATAATTATAGTTAATAAAGGTTTTAGTTAATAAAGCATTAGTGAGATGCGCTCAAAATTCTTGAGGCATAGTAGGAGGGCATCATTTTTTTAAATAACGAGCGAGAACTGTAAATTTTATATAAGTTTGTACATATTACTTTTTCGGTTTCTACCTCTTAGTTATGAGATAACATCAAAAAATTTCAGTGTTAAAGAATAATTTTAAAGATTTCAAGGATAGACGGTTGAAGTTATATCTCCAGATAAGCTAGAAATATTTTTTTTCCACGCTGTATGTGTGACTTTCTGCTGTTTTTGGTTGACGAGTTTGCCTCTTAAATAGCTGGCCACTTTAGTAAAACTTAGATATCGGTTCCCCCAGGGACACCGCCAGCTCTTTCATAGTTGGAGATACCGTTGGAAAATAAATCTTTATTATTTGTAAATGAATTTTCCAAACTAAAATATGATTCTCTTATATTTTTATGTAGTAAATTGACATAAGATATCAAAATCTTTAGCAATTATAAGTTCAAAAAAGGTTGAGGAACCTTTAAACAAGCTCAAAATAATTATCGGGTTTAGCTGGATGATATTGCACGAAACCACGTGAATACAAGTCCTCTAATTTAATTGCAATCATAAAGAGTTGTCAAATACACCTGTACATTTTTAATTGAGCGGGAGCGCCTTCACAAAATTTGTAACTGAGCAGGATGAAGAGTGCGCTCAGGATTTCTTGAGCGCAGTATTGCTCTAGTTGTTGCAGATACATAAAACTACTAAGTTAATAAATATTATTTTTTTAAATTATTTAAGAAATTCAAAACCAAAAAAAAACAATTTATTTTAGGTACATAAATTGCTATTATTATGGCCTTAAATACGTGGGTGAAATATCGAAAATATTGTTCATGCTACACGCTTCGTGTAATTTCTTCAAATGATAAATGAAGCCTTTAGAAACAATATAAAACATTAAAAATAAATGCAAGAAGTAAAAGTTAGAAAAAAATTAAAGTTATGTACAACTTTACTGATTTACGCTTACGCTATTCATTTTTTAGGTTCCAGAATATTTAAAAGAAAAAAATATATAATAATAATAACACCCTCCAACAAAATCACACTTTTTTTTAATGCACTAAAACTACATATGCTCAACTTAGTACTATTTGATGCCCTGGTTCTAAATATGGCTTTTTTTTTCTCAGAGAGAAGAGACTGAATCATAGTTATAGTAAAGTTATCATATTATTTGAATGAAACTTACGACAAAATCTTTTACAATCCCGATCTGAAGTTGACACTTTATTTTAATGGCAAATTCATAATTTCTTTTTCTTTTTTCTTCTTTAATTTCCTTTAATTGGTTAGATGGAGTTGCACTGATTAAGTATAAGTAAACATTATACTAATACAATTACTCCATTTAACCCATGAATCTTTTGGTAAAATCCATATAGATATAGTATATTTCTTTATCTAGGAATCACTGGGATACCCACATCAAGTTCAAGAGAATAACTCCCAAGCGTGCTGTCCATGAGCTATGACGATTCCGTTATAATTTGAAATGATTAGTTTTATAATGTTTTTAAATTTTTATTTAAAAACATTTGAGTATATATTTACTTTCAGTTGTATACATTATGTAAATCCTTCATTTTTAGCTCAAAAACATTTTTGTTGCATTTTAAATATTATTCCAAAATGGAAGAGTTGCTTGAAATACCACATGATACTGTACCGGGTGTCCGGAAAGTCCTGACTTATTTCTAACTTCCAACTTCATTAAGATCTACAAGGACTAAAAGTAGAGATACAGAGAAATGTTTTTTATAAAAAACTTTGCTTGGTTATAATCTATAATAGGTTTTTAACAATTTGGCCTTTAGCTTCCATAACAGCCACAAAACGGGGACGGAAGGAGGAGCTGGTGTTCTTGATGTAGGCGGGGTCCATCTTGGCCCAGGCCTTGGTGATACTGGCCTTGAGAGCTTTGGTACTACTCTGGTGTTTTTTGCAAGCCTGCTTCTCAATGTGCGCACAGATGCTGAAATCCAAGGGGTTCAGGTCAGGGGAGGAGGGGGGGCCAGAAGTCCTTAGGCCAGAATTCCACATTCTCCTTCAACCATTTCTGGGTGTTATTGGATGTGTGTGCGGGTGCCCCATCCTGCTGGAAACACACCCTCTTGCCAGGATACTCCTTCCTGATCCATGGGACCACCTTGGACTTGAGCAACTTGATGTAGTCCTCCGAGGTGAGCCTGTAGCCCTCTCGGAAGAAGATTGGAGGCATGGATTTACCATCTGAGCCAACAACTCCAAGCATCATGATGCTGGCTGGGTGCTTGGTCATGGATACATATTTCTCAGATCCCACATAACCATTAAGGCTAATGTAGCGATCATTTTTGCGGTTGAAGACTGGAGCCACTGTAAAAGTTTTCTCATCGGAAAAATGAGAATTATGTCCTCATTGCTTTTCATATTGTTCAAAATCTTCTTGCATCGGATGTATCTGGCCTCCATATTGGCCATGATCAACATGGGGCGGGTGGTGCAGACCAAGGACTTGCCCCCAATGTCCTTGACAATGTTGGCAGCAGTAGTCTTACCCATGTTGTTCTTCTTGGCAATTGTTCTGATGCTCAGAAGAGGATTTATCTTGATCTGGGCCCTGATCTTCTTCTTAGTGGCCTTGGTGGCCTTTAAGACAGGTCTCCTACTTCGAGGCTTGTCTTCAAGGCCTTCCCTCTTGTCCAACCTCCTCTTGATCCTGCCAATGGTGCTGACGGACATACTGGTGGCCTCAGAGATCTCCTTGTGGCTGATTCCTGCACGAAGCAGAGCAGCTACTTCATGTCTTTTAGCCTCCATGTCAAAAAAAATTATAAACTTCGAATTGTTATTTAAACAAAACTTGTTAATCTGAAAACGGTCTTTAACTTTTATTTACGCAACATTTACGTAAAAAGTCTCTGAAACCTCGAAAAAAGCCATCGAAGGTACTGGTCAAGACTTTCGGGACACCCGGTATAAAAAACTACAAGGCATCCTCAATGGTTATTACAGCAATATAAGTGTGCTTCGCCTAATCTCTGGTATAAAATATTTATAAGCAGAAGGATCTACGACTCAAGCGGCGAAAAAATGACGATCATATACATCTTTATATCAACAGCTTACAACCAAGAAGAAAACGAAAAAATATATTTAAACAAATTAAGGAACGCTCTAAAGCAGAGGTTATAAAAAATATGAAATTTGAAGATTGCACACTTTTTTAATAGCTACTGTCATCATTATTTTCTATTCTTGAAGAGAGAACAATAAGGATAAAGTAATCACTAAGACGAAAAGTAACACTGAGGATTTGTTGCGAAGATATAAGTGTAAGTTGTTGTTGGACTCAGAGTGGAATTGAGGATCGATATCCTCATAATTCCTGCATATACCATAAGTAGATATGGGGTGGGATCTGTGTGTATTACTTTTATTTCATAGCAGCTAATTTAATTAAACACTGCTCTTTTCCCAAACATGCTTAAAATTGTCAGAGTGACCCTGTTCATTTTCGGATTCTTTTTTTTTTTAACATAGGGGTATTTAATATTATTTGAATCTCTGGTCTAAAGTACTCAAAGGTGTTCTAGTGACTAGTTAAAAAATGTTCTGCCGGTAGGAAAAACCAAAAAAAAGGAGCAAATTGACGTCATAAATGTAAATTTTATGTTAAGTAGTTATGACGTTTATTCACATCCATATTTTTATACCTCCCGGCACTGCCAATGATTTAATCTTCTTGAGTGATGGATTACACGTCTTTACCTCGCTAAGACAGAAATATATGGTCTATTTTGTTGTCGGCGATCAATGTTCTTGCTTCTTTTTACCTAATTAGTGTTCTGAATGTTGATTGGTGGAATGAGAATTAGCCCTTTTGTAGCTGTGAATAATGAATTCTAAACGCTGATGGTTTAATAATTATATACTCGGGAAGAATTGGCTAACTACTTACTGATTTTAGGCTGTTTTCTGTTTCTTCTCAGAGGAAAGGTTGTGTGATACAATAACGGTAACAACATCAGAAATGTAGTGAAAGCTAAAAAATGTATTATTCTTTAATATGCACTGGGAGAAAGTGTTTACTAAAATCTCTAAGTATCATATAGAAGGATGTAAATTCGGTGTGTTTTTAGCGAGCCTGATAATTTGTAATGGGTAATATAAAGAAGAAATTTTCTTTTCCTTAGCAGCCGTCATTATTATTTAATTCCTGAGTTTTGAGCATCCTTTCCTAAATAGATTAAATCATATTCAAACCCTGATTGAACATTCGTGCGTGCTCATAAAAGACGAAGCGTAACCCTGAGGATTTGTTGCAAAGTTATAATTGTAAGTCCTTTTTGAACTCAAAGTTGAAGATGTTGCTGTTTTTGAGTGACTGATTTGGCTTGGAATGGTCCATATATTCAGAAATTTGCACTAACTATTCACACATTTTCATTCGTTGTATTTAAGTGGAATCAAATGCATCTCTAAAAAACTTATGTTATACTTTTATAATATATTACAAATTAACATAAAATAAGAATTGGAGTTAAATTAAAAATGGACATGTGTCATTTTTTTAGGTCAAAATATTGACCTCATGGCTTATACAATAAAATACAACAAATGGACATAACAATTATCTATTAAATCAGATCGATATCTTCAAAAACATTGGAAAAAACAGTAATTTAAAAATGGGTAGGTGGTGTCAAGGCCAAAAGGCTTTAGAAGCCTCTAAATCCTGAACTGGAGGACAAAAAAGGATCAAATTTTGGATTTTTGAGTTCTTTAACTAATATTCAAACATGCGCCAAGTTTGAAAATATTGAAGAGTGTGCTGTGAAAAATGTCCATTTTTGATTGTTTTCACTTGGAATTTACCCTTTTCTTTCTTTGTCAGAACTGGCCTTATTAGTTCTACTAAAAGGGTAAATTCAAGGAGGTTTCGTAGTTCGTTATGGTATAGTAACGGTCCAAAAAAATGTTGCTAAAGAACACAATATTGTAGAAATATTTGGTCTCACTTCACCACTTGGTTTATATGGCCTGTCTGATATACAAGAATGACAACAAGGATCCCTTCTATCCAATCAAACCTGACAGGGTTTTAAATTCTAAACATTAAGAGGAGATACGATTCCTATGTTAACTTTCGATTCTTGTTTTTTTACATACCGAAAAAGCTTCGAACTCTCAACTCGAGCTATGATTATTATTTATAAGCAATTTAATGATGATTCAGATACATTTTCAACAATTAGAATTTCATTACAACGTGACTTTCCTCCATATTATTCTGACATAAGTTCGTGTACTACCTTTGTTTGTCTTTTGTCTTGGTGGACGATGACAAATATCATTGTGAGTTCTTTCTCATTAGATAATTTACCTCTAGTAAATGAAAGGGAGATATGCTAAGCTGTATAACATATCTCTAAATAGTTTCTCAGCCAAAAAAAATAAAATAATGTTGTCGTGCAGTTTACTTATCTCACTACGACTGACTACTCACTATTTTTACCTACTCCCATTCTTACTCTTGCGACTACCCAAATACACACTCACCTATTAATGCAAAGAGATCTATGAATGTAGAATAGGGGACAGCTCTCTTATTTTTAGTTTCATGTGAGTTGAGCCGGAAAGTGTAGAAATACAATCATTAATATTTTGCTTAGTACTAGTGTGCATTCCAAGATGGAAATCCCTCATTGGTTCAATCGTGAAACCATTTTGATTAGTCTTGTGGTTCTCATTACCATGTGCTTTCACTATTTCTTTATTTCTCAAAGGATAGCGGATAAATACTAATCTAATCTCTAAAATACCAATCAATCCAACACAAATAAAACCCTGTCCATCAAGTAAGTTTTCAAATTTATTTTATTAACATAGTTAGTGAGTTAAGGCCCACGCTACAGGGGGTCATGATAGACACGGTTATTATTATCTATACAGTTATATCCGAATAAATGAAACTCCAATTTTTCATATGAAAAGTCGGTTAAATTCGAATCTTTCTTATATTCGAAGTACTAGGGTCGAAGATGAATTCCCCCACTCCCTCGTATTTTAAAAAAAAAACCTAAAATCTGTTCTAGAATGTATATTTATGATTTTTAATTTGACATTCCCTCTTATTTTTTTATTTTTTTTTCATGATGTAATCTACATTTGATACACATTTTTTCAAATAAATTATAGAAAAAAAACCTGTAATTTCTAATATTTGTATTTTAAATAAACAACTAAGTCATTGATAATCATTTGTTCTGAGGCTTACACGAAATAATTATTTCACTCAATCTCAATCATGGCCTCAATACGGCCTTTAAAGACGGAGCAGGACTTGATGAAGAGGTGTCTGGGCATGGATGTGAAGAGATCCTTGATGGCAGACACCAGGCTTTCCTTAATTGTGTGGGGACGTCTATTAGTGTGTGCCTCAAGGTAGACCAGATAAAATAATCCATAAGATTAAGATGGGGATTGTTGGGGCCCACTGGTTCATGTTCACAGTTCTCCTTTAGCTAGATGTATGACAGGGTGCATAGTCCTATTGATACGAGGAGATAACAGTTTGCTCAATCCCTTGCTGGTTTGTTCTTGATTAATTATTAATGAGACCCATAACTATGGCGTATCATCGTTCCTCCTCTGTTTCAACTGTATCTTTGGGAGGTCCACGTATATTTATTCCAATGTGACGAATGAATAAGACTTTCATTATACGGAATGAAATTTTTTTGTTTGTATATTACGCAGGATTTAAAAAAGTTGATAATACGACAACATTTCGTTGCAGGGTGATCCAAAGAGGGCAGAGGTTTCGTCTTCGAGCCCTGTATATATATAAAAAACACAATTTTTGGATTTGGAATCCAATACAACCAAATGATTACTATTAAAATGTAATATTTATTACATATATTCAGTATTATTTTTTTTTTTTTTAAGACACAGAAAAAACCATTAGTGCCAGCTCACGATTTGTACCTATATAAAATGAAAGATCCTCATGAGAATTCTTCATTTTGATTTTTCCATCAGACCCAGTAAGTCCTTTGAAGCTGATCCCAAAAAAGGGAAGAGAAACTAAATTTTATTGCAGATTTTTGCTTCATGTTTCTTCTATGCAAAGTATTTTATGTAGTGAAAATTGGTATTTGAGAGAATGTTGACCAGCTATAAGCGTATTATATCTGGATTTGACTGTATCATAGTTTCTCTTCTACACCATATCGATTTGGAAATTCATCTTAATTTACAAGATGATCTCATTTTCCGTATTATATTCCCCAAAACAATAAGGATTCTAAATTAAGATTTTGTCAATAAGTT
Organism: Lepeophtheirus salmonis; assembly: GCF_016086655.4. Classification (NCBI taxonomy): domain Eukaryota; kingdom Metazoa; phylum Arthropoda; class Copepoda; order Siphonostomatoida; family Caligidae; genus Lepeophtheirus; species Lepeophtheirus salmonis. Next base: position 8,246,847 of record NC_052131.2, on the reverse strand, counting down.
TCTTTGGCTTGGTCAAATTTTGAAAAATAAGATTATAATGTATTTTTTTAAATTTGGGTATATATATATTTAATTTCATTTGATAATTCCATTTTATTTGAATATAGGGTCTTTGAATTTATAGTTTTAAATTATTTTTAGTTCCATGCGCACACAACTATTTTCTTGGCCCTTCCACTTTTTGAGTCGCTGTGTGGGCCCTGTGAGTTAATACAAAAGCAATCTTGAACAAAAATAAATACAATGATGAGTGTTTAATTAATTTTTTTTTACATCACCTTTATTGTGATCTTCCAACCTTAATCCTACAAAAATGAGCATAAAAAAAGGCCCATAATCAGTTGGTAACATTATTCTATTCTCCCCTACTTTAGAATTATTATTCAGGAGCTGTAAAAATTTATTCACAGCTTAAACTGAGATAATTTGAGTTTAGCCAATCGTCAACGTTCAGAATACTGATTAGGAGAAAAGAAGCAGACACATCCGCAGTGTTAATTGTTTGTGGCAGTGAAGTAAACCCCTACTACATACATGAGTATATTTTATGAACATATGTCGTGTGACCTTTAATTTCGCCGCGAACATTTTTGCCGCTGGTTATTTTAACTCCAGGAGATTTTTCCGCCGGCTTTTTACGCTTTTATACTATCGGTTCGAACATTACTATTGGATTTCGATCAGATGAATTATATAGCTAGGTGAAAAGGAAAAAAAAATGATGAAATAATTAGTACGAAATAATAAAAAAGAATAGTCAATGAGTTCTAGTACTATCTGAAGGAGCACAAGCTCTAATCACGCAACCTATTATAATGTAAAACCTCATTTATGATGGAAAATTCCACTTGGTTAACTCTTATGAACTTTATCAATTATAAAACTGTAATATTGGTCGTAGTTGTAATCTCATCACGCGGTATTTTAAGCACCTCTTACGTTTTGAGAGAATATTTGAACTCCCAAAAATGATGTATCGACTGAATGTATAAGTTACGATTCAAAATCAAAGGAAAACAGGGCTCACTATAAAATTCCTTAGTCAATTGTTGATAAATATCCTATCTATATAAATAATCTGATCGAGATACAACTGTAAAGTTGGAACTGGTAATATAAAAAAATTAATAGGCGGCGAATATGTCAAGCGGTAAAATCTCCTCGAGCCAAAATTACCAGCCACAAAATGTAAACAGTATTTTTACCAGCAGCGAAAATGTTTACTGCAAAATTACCCATACTTCGGTCAAATGTAAGTTGTATATCCGAATTTCTGGGCTGAGTTGTTGATCTATCCAAGAATTTTCACTATACTTCAAGGCCTTCATTTGATTGAAGAGGAAGTTAAAATTGACCCCAATCAAAAAATCCATCATTTTTAATCTTTTTATTGTTGTGACGATAAATTTTTGTTACTCTGATTTGCAATTTGCAGCGGTATCTCCAAAGGATTTATCATAATAATCCTTGTTGTTAGAAATGGGCGATTATAATTCGTGGATCGAAGAATACACACGTAATGCAGGCTTAATATTTAGAAAAATAATTCTAGCTTGTTTTTGTGTTGACAAGCCACATTTTATGAGCAAACAAAGTAGCTGTTGCATATAAATGAGCACTCATAAAGGCAGTCTATGATATCAAATGTGGCATGATTTGAATTTGTTATACGATCAGTGAATATAAATTCTAATAGTATTCTTAAAATGTATATTTACAATTTATTTCGTGTTGCTTGGCTCGATTCCATTAACAAATAAAAAATGACATGAACTTTTTTTATAGAAAGAAAGATACATTTTTCTACATATTTACAAAAATAGAAATAGACACATACTTTAATGTATGCAGTCCTAAGCTTATATCAGTACATTACACTAGAAATCATATATATAAAGATACATTATCCATCCTAGCAAATGAGGCTCTCATCAATAAATTCAGCCACTCTGACAATATGAGCGCCGTTAATGTTCTTCTTCCATGTGAGCTACCATCCTGGAAATCTATTCAAAATCGGCTTTGGGCCATTCAAAGTGGGAAGAATATATTCAAAGATAGAAAATATGTCAAAATACTAGCAGAAATTCGGGAAATATCGGACTTTACATTTGCAAATGATAAAAAAGCGCTCAAATCCTTTGAAGAATTAATACATGTTGTGGAAAAGAGATTTAACGACGCGGATCGTCAAAGATTTTTCGGACAAACCTTACCTTATATGGCTAGGTATGCCATGAGTCTCAAGGAATTGGCACCACGGAAAAAAAGGAAAAAGAAAAATGGAGGAGTGAACGGGTGTACCGGTGAGTTATTATTTGAATTTGTATCGATGAAAAACTTAACTACTGCAATAGTATTTTATTAAGAATCTGGAGGCCTGTGCTTTTCACTTTCAAAAACAAATGAAACGACTTCATTGGATCGAAGATTTGTAGCAAGTCTAGTAGCCAACGCCTTTTTCTCTACGTTTCCAAAAAGAGAAAAATTTCTTGGTTTAATGGTTTCCAATTTTAGATTTGAAAATTTGTTTCCTAACATTCGGCGATCTCTGACGGATGGTCTACGTTTTAAAAATCTTCTAAATTATTTTAGGTATTACAAACATATTTAATTTTTTTGTATCTACGAGGGAATATTCAATACAAATGAGAATGAACGTACAGAAGCCTGTCTACAAGGTTTAGAGAGAACTTTATATTTCATTATTTTCATTTTTCTCGATAACATTGTCAGAGAGTTCCACCCACCTGTAAAAAGCTGTATCATAGTGATGATTGACATCATTAAGGTCCCAGAAAGGACCCCTTTGGCCTTAGAGAACAAGAAGAAGTCCACTGAAACCAGACTATATAATACTAGAAACCTGTAATCGAAGGCTCAAGCGCACCCACTACTAATGTGGTAGAAGAAATTACTTCATTAACACTAAATAAGTTCAAAAAGCCATTGGTCGACCATTTGGCTTATTTTTAGGGGTGAAAAAAAAGTATTTTTTTAGATTTAAATAGTTAAACATATACCTATATAAAAGAAATCAGGCCTGATAAATTAATAAATCACAGTTTTTATTAAATTATTTAATTCCAATATCAAGCCTATCGTAGGCCTCTTTTTTAGGTATAGATATACATTCGACGATTTGAATCTAATTAATGTGTGGTTTTACCATAAAAATATGACAAATTATTTACTTATATTACGTCATTGTAGTAACTTTTGAGTTCTTTTTCCCCATTTGTAAAAGGTGCACTTGAACATTTCCTTTCAGGTTTCTAGTATTCTATGACCAAACTATCAATCAGATTGACTGGCCAGCAAGGAACTCCTATGGAAATTACGTTTTTATATGTACATCCTTTGGCACCGTGTTACAAGTATTAGTAATGTAGATTCAAACAAAGTGGTACCTATATCTCAGAAAATCTCAAAAATAAAAATCCCCGCAAACCTCGTAGTTTTACGTCAGCAGAGACATTTCTGTTGGATATTCCCTCGTATTTGTCTTTCATACCAATGTTTTTGTTTTAGTATCCTTGAAGCTGAAGATGCCTATGGATTTATCCATTTTACAAGACAATACGAGACGGCTCCATTGAGTACAGAAAAAATATTATCATCACATTCTGTACCACTCTGCTCTGTCTTTATAACAGACTCAGAAGAAATATTTAATTTAAGTACAAATTCGGAGGTTGTTGTGAGGGATGAGAAATTATGCTTGAAGTCATCCTCAGTTCTGCAACACCCAGAGGCATTGGCAGCTCTCTGTTTTTTGGATAAAATTGCTCCTGGAGAATCTCTAAAGATATCTGGTCTTCTTAGTACATCCTCAAATAATGATCAAGAGGATGTTAGAGACTCTTGGGATAACTGCCGTATCAGGTAAATTAGATTTATTATCAAGGTTGTACCTATATCGTTCTGGCGGTTCTATCGGTTCAGAGAAACTCAACCTGAGAGTGAAACCAGATAATATTGTACCTCACACCTCTATTTTGAACCGATTGCTGTAGCCAGATCCGAACTGTAACATCTGCTCCGAGAATAGGACCAGTTAAATAAAAGAATCAAGACCTTCTTAATTATTGTTTTCCTATATACCCTAATAATTATTGTTTTCCTATATACCCTAATAATTATTTACTACATAATTTTTCATTTCAGACTATTAGATACTGGTGAAGATATTTCAAAGAATCCGGAAAATTTGTTAAAGGAACTTAAGAGATACACTTATTGTTTGAAAGAGGATGAGGAAGAAACAGATATTCGCAAAATACGAAGCGAATCCTCAGTTCGAACGATAGATTTTTCATCCAAATCCTCTTTGATAGATGAACTTTTGGCATTTGACGAGAATAGATGTGGAAAAAAATCTGAGGTAAACAAAAGCAAAATTAAGAGGAATAAAAAGACTACTCAAAGAGCTACGTTTTCTGAAAGATTAAAAGCAGCACTTGAGCGAGGAAATACTCCAGACTCTCTCGCAAACGGGTATTAATAAGATTTTGATTTAAAGTTTGTATTGTATATGAATAAAATATTCGACTTCATAGGACACGCAATAGACAAACAAAAGATGTGATAAGTCAATCAACTCCTTCGTCTAAAGAAGATAGTGATGGATTTTTTCATGACGAACAAGACTCGATTGACGATGACTTCATGTCCGATTACAGTTTTGAGTATTTAGGAGAAAAATTTGACGTGGATGCAGATTATGAAGGGATATGCCGTAATCTTTTCAATGAGCATGTCAGTAATAATCGTGATGAACGTAAAGCTCTTCTACAAAGCCTTAGGAAATCCTCGCGTCGAAGAGCTCTAAGTGATAGCTATGAAAACGATGTATTAAAACTTGAAACAGAGGCAACCTTAGATTTTATCAAAGCTCCTAGGCGATTCAAAAGAACAAATAGTTTTATCCTTGATGAGAATATTTTGTCCAGACCCTCAATTCATCTTCCTCCCGATCAAAGCCAACAGAAAAATACATCTGAGTATGCTAAACCAATTTGGATCATTAATCCACCTGGTTCAGTCGATCCAAATCGATTTTTAATACAATGGATGTCTGTGAGTTTGGCACAGGTTCCACTGGTGATTTATCAAGTCTCAGAAGATTGTGAATCATTAAAGACGATTGAAAAAATTTGTGGCGTTATTGAAAATAGAGGATGGGGTACGAAAGAGTTAATGGAGTCATTGCATTCCTATTTTTCAGACTACAGTTTGGACATTTTTCAATATATTGACTTACTCACTGAGAAATAATTCATTCTTTATTTAATTTACGATATGTTTTTCTACTTTCATAAGAAATACAACATGAATTAATAATGATACTTTTATCTGAGTGTAATGTGTACCACATCACCAGTGATGTAATGTGGTGATTTGTTTTTTACCTGGTCTGTTTTTTTGGTTTGTTTTTTTTGGAATTGGTAATCTGATGAATGAATTTTCTTTTCCTTAGCCTTTGTCATTATTATTTAATTCCTGAGTAGTCCGGATCCTTTCCTAAACAGATTCAATTATATTAAAACCCTGATTTAATATTCTTGTGTGCTCATAAAAAAATGGAGGGTAACCCTGAGCATTTGTGGCGGAGTAATTCTAGCAAATGTCCTTGTTTATTTCCGTTTCTCCTTCCTTCCATGTCACAGCTGACTGTAACTGATCTAATGAAACGTCATGAGTATTATTATTTATCTTCTCCTTAACATTCTTCAAATTGTGAGGATTACCCTCTTGATTATCAATTTCTTTTTTTTAACATGTCCATTGTACACAGGATTTTCATCACTACACATCATGTATGCGTAAGCGTCAGAACTTTCTAAGCTAAATTGACGATACGTAAGAATGTGGAAATGGTTGAGAACTACGATTGAGAAATTATATTAAATAATATAGTAACGCGGAGAGACGACATATCTGCAGGCTGAAATTACCAGAGGTGGACACTTGGACTTGATTGTATATTATTTTAAAGACTTACGACTCAAGTTGATCACATAATCAGAGACTCAAAACTTGAATTGAAATAAAAAGATTATACTTGTGACTGAACTTAAACTCGGAATTCATTCCTATTCTTACAATGGATATAAAATACTTTTTAATGTTTCTTTTATTTTTGAGGACTTGAAGTGGACTAGAGAAAAACATTTCATGATTAGGAATTAGAGTATTAGGACTTTTTGGAGATTCCTACACTGTTTTGTATGTGACAATACCTGGATAAAGAGATTGATAAGATTGTATTCTCGTCGCCGGATTGATGAGGAGCCAAGAGCACGGGGAAGCACCGTGGGGAACTTGAAGAGAGAACGGAACAAGACGAAGGGGAATAATTATATTATTATAACTAAATATCGTACATTACAATAGACTACTTTACACACGAGATCAACATCAGCTTTACTAATATATTCAATAGTTTCTTGTCCGCCAATATATTTGAATTTTCAAAATAGGGATAAAACTGTATATATATTATAGAAATTGTGTCTGTGTGTGTCCATAATCGGTGCCCACACTTTTGGGGCTAGAAAGCTGAAATTTTGCATGGATGCCTCTTTTGAACCTTTTCTAGCTAAGATGGGGTTGCCAATTTTTCGGAAGGGGGGGGTAATATAAGGGGGGTTTATTCTATACCCAAACACAAAAATGGGTTTTTTAACCCAAGGAGACTAGATAAGGGGTTGAGTTATTTATCAAAAAGTAACTGGCGTCTCAAAAAACAAATATGCAGATTATTCCAAATCAAAAAAGTGTTGGGCAAAAAAAGAAATCAGTGAAGATTGGAGTTTCGTTTTTTCAGGTGCAAAAAATGACTTATCAAAGGAATGTTGGATTCGTAGATAAAGTAAAGTTTGAAAAAATTTGTCTGGAGATTTGTTTGCATATATTTGACACATAAAAGTTGATGTTTCATTGAAGAATATCTGTCATTTTCTGAATTGTTTGCTCTTTTTTTCATTTAACGTCAATTTCAATTTTTATGAAGAAATGTTCCAAAACTACGCATGTTGGACACAATACATGTGAGTATTTTTAATTTTTGGAACATTTCATTGCATAATTTATGCAATATCTGCAAAAATGAACCAGTTATCGAGAGATGTTTTTTGAAAGACATTATTCTCCATATCTTTATTGTTTTTACAAGTACGAAAAAAATCATGGAAGGTTTCTGTTCCTCTTTAAAAATAGTTTCTATAATTGTATTTTCTAATTTCGATTTGGCAATTTTTTGACAAAAATAAAAGATTCTCCTCTAGACATTTTTTTTTCCTTTTCATTTATATGTGTTTACTTCAAGTTTATAACAAACTTTTTTTAATTTATAATAATTCATTTTAAATAATATACAGCACTATATTACAATACTTGCCGTGCCGAAGAGGTCTAAACTTTAAGAAAAAATTAAATGGACTATTGTCCTTTGACCTAATAACGCCGGGTAACCCTTTACAAGCATTTAATAAATGCACCAATATCATGGAGGCTGCAAACGTTTACTTATTTTTAAATTAACACTCGCTAGGATTTTGACAACTTCAGAATATATTCAGAATATTCAGAACGTGGACTTAAAGAATTTAAAATAAAAATATGTACAAGTGAAAAACTCGAATTTGATTTTGTATTGTCTTTTATATCAAAAAAAAATTATAAAAATGGATATATTAATTATCACCATACAATGCTACTTGCAAAGAATAATATTTATAATCCGCCTAATCTTGAGGACGTAGTTCTTGTACCGGAGATTCTAGTGGGTAGCTCGATTAAATTTTAACCTTTCCAGAACCTCGGCTCAATCTTATCATTTATCTTGAGAAAAAGAATTTTACACTGTCTTTTGTTTCGAATTCTGTCAAAATTGTTAAAGTCTTGTCAAAAGTAGTCCAAAGGGCCCCAAGAAAAAAAAATTATAGTAAGGACCATAGATGAAAATAATAGTGTTGTGCGGATCCTTATTTATTTGATCCAGTCCAGTCTTAGGGCTGGTTGCGTTAGTACTAGAACTGATTTAAAAAAAAAAAAAAAAAAAAAAAAGTTGATTGACGACGTCATCAAGGACCGAACTATATAAGTTTTAGGTCTGATATGCAGGACTTAAAAAGACCGTACTGAGACTGAAGTAGACGGGACTCTAGTCTTCAGCCTTAAATGAGGACCGATGCAATACTAGAAAATAATACAACAATTATTATTGTAGCTGCTAAATGAATAAATGTGCTTTTATCTTCTAAAGCTGTTCTCATGATTCTTTCATTCATGAGGAGAGAACATATTATGCGAATACACATACATATTACCATTGGCAGGAATCACAGCAGCCCCACTTTTTTTGGTAGAAACGTATCATCCAGTAGTTTGAGCTACCATCAAACAGACTCCATAGACTCATACCGCAGTAGAGAGAGACAATTTCAACACTTTTTGGCTTTTGGATAATTTTATCAGCGTTAACTTGCTCGAACTCGCCAAAATTTAACACAGCATACCTACATATGTTTGCTATTGTTATAATATATTGAAAGGTTATACTAGACAATAGTTTTTCCACAAATTTCATTTGAATGCGACCAAAATATAATCCTCCGGACGTCCCTCAAATGAAATCTTATAATCTTCTTTAAAAAGCAGAAGGGTTCAGAATTAATTTTAATTTTATAATGTTCCAGGCAATGCCGGGTAAACATACTTTATCTCCATATAAAAAAGGGTCCAAAAATACATACTAACACCAACATGGTGCGAGAATAATTTTTAAAACTTTACGTTCTTTATTTTTTGTTTTATTTTAAGCAGAATAATTCTCAATTCATTTTAATGTTCCGGACAACGCCGAACAAACCTACTTTAGTAGTTATTAAAGTTTCAATTTACTGCACTTATTTGATTAATATGAGAAAATTATTTTGCACTTCTGTCTAGCACAAAAAAAAACCGCGTTCAATATTCAAAGATTTAAATAATATTAGAATCGGAGTAAATAAAAATAAAAGAAACTGAAAATTAACGCAGTTAATTTTGACAATATTAAGAATGTTTGGGAGGAGAGCAGCTTAGCTGCCATGACGCAGCTGCAGCTTTGAAATGAAGGAAATAAATACAAATCCTATAAGAGCCTCTCTGTATAATGGATCCTCTACAATCGTGATCGATGGCTGTGTAAGTGGGCCTATTCTTCTCAAAAGGAGCTGCAGGGAAGGATGTCCAACATCACCTTTGTTATTTATTGCCACAATTGAAGAATTTTGTATATCTGCGCTAAAGAGATAAAGGGGCTTTGGAATTTCCTTAGGCAATTCTAAACATTTACTTGACACCTATGCAGAAGATGTCACATTATTTGTGGAAGCCAACACTGAACCTGAGTTAGTTAGAAGAATTGAAGTCATTCTAAAGTCTTTTGAAAAATATTCCCAAAGGTCTGGCTTGATAATTAGTAAAAGTAAAACGGTTTTTCTCCCAGTAGGGATTTGGAAGCCACTCTCTTCGACAACAACTCTTTTAGATTGTAATGTCAAAAATAGGATTGAAATTTTAGGCATGGAATAGCAAAGACACGGTGAAACTTACACAAATTGGACAACACTGAGTAATTCGGTATATAAAAAAGTAAGAGAATTAAGGGGAATACAATCTCCTGACAAGAGTTGAATTGTATGGTCCTGGAATAGGTCCCCTGGTTTTATATAAAGCACATTATCTGCCTCTTTTAGCTGAGAAGGCAATTAATGAAGAAAATTCGTGGCTGAAGACCCTTTTTTATTCAAAGTACCTCCCTTCTCTCAAAAGACCAAACAAATTGATAGGATGAGGGCTAACTCTACTATCTTCTATGATTCCCAAGATATAACAGAAGATTTTTATTGACATAACGAATAATCCCCTCATTCAATGGAGAGTTACTGTATCAGGTACTCCTCTATACATACTTCTGATGATGGGTACTATTTTATCATACAGATCAGTCGAGAAAATCTCACTTTCATGGGGTACTGCACAACGTGTTTTATGGTATGGAACGCCAACGTATGAGTCGAACACTACCATAGATATAATTCATCAAAACGCAGCAAAGATACATTTTTTCAACAATAAAGAGGATCCGAGAAGCCTAGAAAGTATGGCTATAAATTTGTGAAGTGTAAATTTTGTTTTCCGCTTTTCAGGACTGCTAAAAACCCCATTCCTCCAACACCATGGCATTTGGAAATGTTATATTCGAGAGATTTTAAGAGTAATGTTATTGTGATATATGAAAATTTTAATAAAATTTTAGATCTCCCAAAATCTTGGGATAAAAAAATAAAAAGATCCTTACTATATATTTATGACGACAAAAAATTTACTGCGCAGTTTCAAATCTCGGCTGGTCTTATTTTTTATAATGCTCCATGTAAAGACTGTGGAAAAGCTTTTAATTCTTCCATTCATGCTTTCGTAGATTGTCCAAGTGTTCAAATTCTAAAAGTATTTATCTCCTTCAATATAAAGGACTAGATGACCAAGAATCAAAATTCACAAAAGCAAGACTGGAAAGGAGACTGCAGAGGTGCAAGAAAGTTCGTACGTGCACAAGGCAAATGGATCCACAGTAAAAATGTTCTCTGACGATAAGATTTTCAACGTGGACAAGGTCTACAACCGTCGTAACAACCGTTGGCTAGGGGGATCACCAGAGGAGGTCAAGGGGATGTTCCGTAGAAAACGTCCAGCCCAAACAATGGTCCTGGGGGTCGTGGCGTCCGACGACAAGAACAAGCCTCCCTCCTTTTTTAAGGTTGCAGAGAAAATTGGTCAGGAGGCCTACTACAAGGTGCTGAGGGTCACCATACTGCCATGGCTCAAGGTCACTTTCCCAGAGAACAACTATGTATAGACCCAAGATGACACCCTCACACACATGGACTAAATATCAGAAGTTCTGCGCCAACAACATGGCTGATTTTTGGCACAAGGACATGTGGCCACCATCTTCGCTGGATTTGAACCCGATGGACTTTGCTGTGTGGGGTACTTTGGAAAGGGAGATTAATCAGACATATCACCCAAACATAGACTCCCTGAAGGCCACCATTGTGAAGGAGTGGAACAATATGCCCGATAAGTTAATCATCAACTCCTACAAAGGCTTTCCGCCGCCGTGTGGAGCCTGTTATTGCTACAGAGGGCGGTGATATTGAGTGAATATGTTTGCAAAGATTGTGTCTCAAAGTTTTGTTAAAAAAATTTCAAAATTATTAATCAAAAAATAAAATTATTGACATTTTTCTAAAATCTGTCATTCAGTCCATTTTTTCCTGCCGAAGCCTGTACAACCAATTAACGTTCAAAAACACTGATTACAGGAAGTGAAGCCGAAAAATAGGCAGCTGATACCGAAATACACTATATATTTATGTGTCAGCGAGGTTACGTTGTGCCGCCGATATGTTAAAAAGAAGAAAATTAACTTGCTCTCTCTAATAGTTTTAAGAATATTGGGAGAAGAGCTCCTTGAATATCATGCCGTTTCATTATATTAGCTGCGAGCAGCTATAGATGAAGGTACATAATCACAAACTCTCCTCCCAGGAGCGTCCACAGGGAGGGGGATAAAGGGGATGTACCAACTTCCTAAAAATGTATTTTTTATCCTGGTTAAGAAAAAAATATCGTTTTGCAGGCTTGGAGATTGAACGGAAAATGAACAGAGTTCACGCTTTCCGTTCATTTTTGAACGAATGAACGATAAACAGGGGAAAAATAAACAATGTATTGAGGAAAAAATGAACGGCGTTCATTTTGTCATTCATTTGTATGGTTTCAAATTAATATTTCTTCAAAACATTACTACATTTTTTTTTCTTGATTATGGGTATAGTTATTATTATCTTTGAGGGCGCTTAAAATAAAATAAATATATTTAAAAAAATTTAAAAAAATAAAAGAATTTTATTAAAGACACGATGGTGAATGTATTCTGAAATCAAACACATTCATGGGGATTAGGCTGAGTCGTACTTTCCTTCTTTTTCTTTTTGAAAATCAAAAACCGGTAGGGTTTTTTTACAGTGCCTTTCCACGTAGATTTCAAAAATGTAATTTTCAAAAAGATAGAATAACCCTAAGCTACATCAATTCCAGTTTGAAAATTAGAGAATTTTCTATATTTCCCAGTGCTGCCTGCCTTTATGTAATTTATAGATATTCAAATATGAAGGAATTTTAATCATAACTTAACATTAAGTCAAGTAAGTTTACGATTTGATGGTACTATATTTAATTGTAGATATCAAAGTAATATATGAGATATGAGTTTGAGAAGAGGTGTAAAGTGGATTAGTGGAAAATCGACTTGACTAATGTGGAGATGGAAGCAATGGGCAGTGAACAGTCATTTATGGGTTGGATCAAGCAAGCGCATTTTCATTTTTTATTGAGCCTGGGAGTAATTATTTGTTCCACTTTATACGAGAGAAAGCAAACAAGGAAAAATCACACACTACAGAAATTACAAAGCTTATATTTAAATGGTTAAAGGAGAGGACTTTTGAAAAAAAAAAGTCATGGCCATCGGAGGGGACTCAACAAATGTGAGCACTGGTATAAATACTTGAGTTATACAAAAACTTGAATAGAAGTTTGGGAATAAACTGGTCTAGTTGATGTGTAGTCTGCATACTAATGAATTTCCTTTACATCGTCTAATTATTGTGCTTGATGGCCCAACTCTCTCAGATAATAGATTATCTGGATCAATAGGAAAGTTGCTTGACTCGGTTGCAGGCTTGTATATCAATTCAAACTTTTCCTGAAAATATATTGGCCCACTACTAGTCAAACTTTGTGATGAAGATCTGCTTGGTATTCTCGCAGTTTATGATCTTACATGCTTTGATAACTAGAAGGAGATAATCATAGGGGTAGAACGAAACCTGGCTATCAGAGTGGAGCAAACGGATAACCGGGTAGCCTATCTGTCAGTATCAGAAAAACGTCTCCTATAAACAGCGGGGCTTCTAGCATCATTGACCTAAACAAATGGTCAGAAGAGTATCAGAGCCACCTCTTAACTGCTCCTTAACACCTCCCGAGTGGAATAACTCTATCCAAACACTAATGAAAGTGTTGAAATGACCATGCCACACACAAAGTTGTGAGAGGATTTTTAAAATGATCACACAAGCTTCTTCGCAGTATTTCTCACAAGAAAGGAGAGATGGAGTAATTAGGAATCAAGAGGCAGCAGGAGAGAGATGTCAAAGAATTACTCCAAGCAAGACCTCTACAACTTTCTAAAATATAATAAATTATAAGAAAGAGATACTGAAAGAAAAAGTTAAAACTCTTTATTTGATTCAAATGTAATTTAAATATTTCATCATTTAAGGAAACCAAATTTTTGTTAATAAATTATTCTGAATTCTGATATTTATTTTCTCTTAATATATATTTAGAATCAAAATAAACAAACTAATAAAATGTAACATCAACAGATATGCATGTTAAGGTTAATAAATAAAAGTACATGTTTCTAAGTATTCTCCAAACAAAACAATATTGAAATTACTGGTTATTTATCTATTTAAAAATGCAACAATAACTCGGTTAATATGATTTAATGATTAAAATTTCTTCGTATTTGATTTTTTTTTACATCAAAGACAATTCTCTTAATATGAATATATCAAGCTAAGTTTCTAAGGAGCTAAGTATCTTTTAAGTACAATTTGCGGCTCACCCAAAGAAATAATGAGAATAGTTTGTCTGATAATATGTGGATGAATATAAATGTATTGTTCACTCAATTTTGAGAAAATTCATTCTAGCTTGCTTTTGTCTTGACATATATAAAATTTAAAAAATAATGAATGTGACTTTGTATGAGGTATTAATATTATGGACGGTAACGAGCGTGTCTTGCTGAAGCCAGGACATAATTAAAAAATTTAAAAAAAGGAGAATATTTGTGGATATTACCTACATTTTTAAAGCAAAGTTTATCGACGCTTGATAACTCCAACCAATGCGGGGTAAAAAAAAAGATATGAAATCAGGAGTAAAAAATATACCATTTTTTAGAATCTGCTATGTACCTCAATTCTACTCCGAGTTCAACAAGGAACTCCACAACAAATCCGGTATGTTACTTATTGTCTTTGATGCACTTTATAAGTTATAACTTATATGTTCTCTCATGAAGAATAAAATAATAATGATAACAGCTTAGAAAAAGCAAGAACACTGTTCAGGTTGCAATTACAAGATGAACGCGATTTTCCATTCTTCTATTTTTTAACCTAAAGGTTATAACTATTTAAATTTATTAATTCTATCTATATAAAAACTCAGGAAAATAATAAATTATTATTTTATTCCTATAGATGTGCTATATAATAGCACTAAAAGATTCTACAAGTTAAAAGTCACATTTTGCATCATTTATTTAAGCTTAAAGTTAAAAACTTCTAAAGAAAATTTTTGGAACAAAAATTGCTAGACTTTTTTATTGCACGATGACAAATTTTAAGTGTTTTTTTATAGTTACATTTTGTCCAATATCCTGTGAAATAACATCAATAACTTGTACATCTGTTTATTTACTTACATTACTAAAATCGGTATTAAATTTTTCAACGTTGTGATGAAGAATTTTGTGTTGTTTACAAAAAATAAAGTAAGGACCACTATCATTACAAAAGAAGAAGAATTGGAAAACGAAATTCTACCTAACAATTGATTGTCCTTCCATGGCTGTATTTTTACTTTTATATCATAAATATAAACTATTTTTTAAAAGTAATGCTTCAAAATAAAAATATATTAAATGAATAACAAAAGTTAGTAGGAATATAATTTATTATTGTAATTCATTTGGCTACACATATAAATTATTAAGGTAAAGGATAAACATAGTTTAGGATAAGTTAAAAAGTTTACAATCGTAAGACAAATTACGAGTCTGATAAATTTATCAATCTATGTCAAAAATTTGTAATAATCAAATCCTATTAACGTCCCTATACCACTCACCCTATAATATGGGCATTATTTTTTCTCATCTTTTTAGTTTTATATGTGAGTACAATATTTTATTTTTATTTTTTTGTATTAGTTTTAGTTTAAAGACTCAAGCCCCTTATAGGGTCCATTAATTTTAGTATTTCATGTAATAATATTTCATTTAAAAGTATAAAAATCATAGGATACTCTATGATAAAAATATATAATAAATATGAAATCATATGGTACCTCTGACATATATTTTACGACAGCTGTCCGTATTTGTTTATTTTTCAAATATCACAATAATAATAAACATTAGTAACGTCAACGTGGGCTCGTAATCCTGGATGGAATGGACTCCAAAAATAAGAGATATTTTAATTCTGAAGATGAAGAAGGTAAAAAGAATCCACTGAAAATGAAGAAAAAGTCGAAAGTAGATTCGGATCCCTACCCGGGAAAAGCGCCTGTAGACTCTGAGAGGATGAAAAAGCATTCCCGAGGAGAAAAAGGAGTTAGTTTTAGAAATATTAAAGGGAAATTCAACAAGAAGGAGATGAAAAAGAAGGAAAAAGACTTGGTTTTGGCTCAGGAAATAGCCGCAAGGAACGAGCTTTTACTTCCAGAAGATGAAAACGCGGGCTTTTTAGAGGGAGACGAGCGGTTGCATAGTTCACAAGTCCGGCAAACACAAATCCGTGATGCAGTTGATCCTGAATCTGCAGATAAAGGGTTCGATCTATCCCTTCCAAAGTTCGGTCCTTACAAGTAATTGTTTCTTTTATATATTTACTCTTGATGAATTGACTTTAATATTATTCTCAATATTCCAGACTTGATTACACACGCAATGGACGTCATTTATTGTTGGGTGGACGACGAGGTCATATAGCAGCAATTGATTGGCAATCGAAGGATCTGCTGTGTGAAATTAACGTCATGGAGTCCGTACATGATGTCAAGTGGCTTCATACAGAACAAATGTTTGCTGTTGCTCAGAAGAAGTGGACATTTATCTATGATAACCAAGGAATCGAATTGCATTGTCTCAAAAAGTTGGATAATATTACGAAACTAGAGTTTTTGCCTTATCATTTCTTATTATTTGCTTCAGTAAGGTTTTCTTGTTTTTCGACTATGAATATTTAATCTTATGAATACAATTATATTACAGAGTGACAGAGGGTATCTTAGTTGGGTAGATGTAAGTATCGGAAAAATGGTTGCACAATTCAATGGTAAAGTTGGGCCACTCGATAGAGTTTGTCAAAATCCTTGGAATGCTGTCATATGCTGTGGTCATTCAAAAGGTACTGTAACAATGTGGACTCCAAATGTTCAGGAACCTGTTGCTAAAATCCTTTGTCATCGTCATGCTTTAAGTAGTATTGCTGTTGAAAGCTCAGGGAATTACATGGCTACATGTGGAGTTGATAGGACTCTCAAAATTTGGGATGTACGCAATACCTTCGAAGCTGTTTATGACTATCGTTTGCCATCTGGGGCTTCTAATTTAGTATTTAGCGGTAATGGTTCTTTGGGACTGTCAAGAAATAATGTTGTTGAAATATATAAAAATCCCACTCGCCAAAAGATTTCGCATAGTTACATGAGACATAAAGTATTTAAAAATGTATCTGACTTAAAGTTTGCTCCTTTTGAGGACGTGCTTGGTATTGGCCATGGTCATGGCTTCAGTAGTATTCTCGTTCCTGGTTCTGGGCTTGCAAACTTTGACACTTTAGAAGTTAATCCTTATCAAACAAAAAAACAAAGAAGAGAAGCTGAAGTCAAGTCTTTGCTGGATAAAATTCAACCTGAACTTATTACACTCGATCCCACAAGACTTGGTGAAGTTGATGTTATGAGTTTAGAGGTAAGAAAATATCTTATACTAAAATTTTATATTTATTACTTATTATATGTTTACGGTACTTTTTAGAAAACTGTCCAAGAAAACAATGAAAAGCCTTTTATTAAACCCAAGGATATTGACTTTAAACCCAGAGTTAAAGGTGGAATTGGATCTGCTAAGCAATTTCATATTAAACGAACTCTAGCGGATGAAGAAAGGAGGGTAAGATTATATCACTACTCGTATATTGTATCTCTGGACTTTAACATAATTACTCTATTTTTATTTTAGAAAAATATTAAACAAGTTGTAATGGATAACGAAAAAAATCGCATTGGAACGAAAAAGAAAGAAAAGAAATCCAAAGGATTGTTGGATCGCCTTGCCTAACTATTCATTCGTTTCATCATTATTTTGCTGTTATGTATTCTGCATAATGTACCTAATAAAAATCTAATTTTTTTGCATTTGACTATGTGAAACTTGTTGAACAATTTTAACTAATTAATATCAATATAATTTATTAGAACACTCAAAATAGAATCAGTAATCAATTTAAGCTATTATATCATTTTTTTCCTTACACTTAGCCATTAGTTCCTTTCCGGGTCTCCAAGAGCGATTAAATAAATAATAAATAAAATATTTGATATCCTGCAAAATATTAAGGGCCTCCGCGGTAATAGAAAGGTTAAGAATAACTACACAAGGGTGACCATATCATGATTTCCATTCACTTATCAATGACGATTTTAGAGACTAAGGGGATGGAGATTGGAATAAAATTTTTGACATTAACTAAATCTAAGAATGTCTAATATAATAATAAATGTTTATTTTTTAATAATGCTCTTTCCTTTTTTTTAATTTGATTTTTACTTAAAATCGAATGAGATCGACTTAACCAACAAAAAAACAGGCTTGTTGATTAGAGTTTTTTCTGATCGGCGATCAATTGCAATACGGCGATATTATATCGCAATCGGTCCTGATCTTTATATCTCTATATTGCAACAGAAATAGCAAAAAAATATATGATCCTATCAATTTGTACAAAATTACATATCCTGTAATAGTGCAATGGTTCTCGAGACTTGTCTTGAGACTGTTTGTTTAAGGTTTTGGTCTCGTCTCGGTCTTAACACATCAAAGTCTTGGTCTTGATTGTAATACACTCAGTCATAGTCTAGCATGTTGTTCATTTAATTAACATGTTTGTAATATACTGTTGGTTTCAATATTTAGTTCACATCATTTATTCTGATTCCAACACTATGGAGGAGACTTGTTACACCCCATTTTTATTATATATAGTCGTACTATATATAAATATATTATATTCAATTATGTTTTGTTTTTTGTGTCATTTCATGATGTACTTTAATTGTCAATCACAGTCAATAGTATAAAAATATATTTTTTAATTTTATTATTAACTATGCTCTATTTCTGTAAATGTTTTATTTGTTTATTTTATACATGTGTATATAAGTATTTATTAATGCTTGAATATAACAAATGGCACACGTTTCCTCTGTTGTAACAAGTCTAATCCTACCTTGTATCATGTCTCCTACTTTTAGTTAGTTTCGAAAATACCATTTAATGGCTATTAATTATTGCACTACATCAAAAATACTTTGTATTTATTTTTCTGAGGTAACTACCTATCTTATGTAGTCGGGCGCTGAATTATCTTTTAAATTAACTTATGACAGTTTAAAAAAAAATAAATGATTTTTTGTAACATGTATCCACACTGTAGAGATGAAAAATATATATCTCTATGATCCACACTCTCCCCTGATTATAAAACATAGTATATGAAAAAAAAAACTAAAATATATGTAGAAGAAAACTAAAATATAGTCTGCAGGTGAATAATAATATTAAATATATCTCCATAAATTATTTCTATTCTATCTCCTTATTTGACATTAACAAGAGCTGCTTCTCAAAGTTGTTGTCTCTCAGCCTCTATCTAGCCCTCCTCAGGATCAAGACAGTCTTCGAGAATAAACGCTCACTGCTGGCACTACTGGGAAGCACGGTATTGTATCTTTGAAATACCTTTTTGGCTCTCCGGTAGGCTAAAATCATTTCCAAACCTTCAGTCACTAGTTAGACATTTTTCCACTTCTTGCTTATTCGTATCCATCTTTTTCGGACATTTGGTGAAGAAATTACTCTTCAGTATTTGTAGTGCCAAAAATTCCTATTTATAAATTTCAGCCGAAATAATTTCCAACGACATATATAAGGATCGAGACCAATTGCGATACTGCGATCAGCGATATAAAATCGCCATATCGCAATTGATCCCCGATCAGAAAAAACACCGATCAACAAGCCTGTTAATAACCGCCGGGGCGTCCGCAGGGAGTGGGATGTACCCCTCCAAATTATGGAATTTTTGGTATTTACTATAAATTTTAATATTTTTTCAGAAAATTTGAAAATTAATTAAATTGTTCCATTTTTTTACAACAAATTTAATTTTTTGAGAATAGCTATAGATTTTTGAAATTTTTTAGAATTTTTTTATTTTTCTGGATATTTGACGATATTTTTTTCAAAAAAAATTCCAAAAACTCAGGCTCCCCAAAAAATATAATCCTGCGGACGCCATCGAGACCCTACTCAGCACTTTTTTCCACCATTGAATTAGCACCATTTGATCTTCAGTATTAAAGTGTATATTCACATAATATTTGTTTTTGATTATAAAAATCTTGTTTCAATTAAAAATATATGCATATTCTATGTATTTGAAATGATAATTATGTAATGGTTAAATTTTCTTTAAAAAATGTAATTATATTTTGAAATAGATGAGCTGTTAAAATTTGTATTTACTGCATCTAATTTATATAAGTGCAATAATTATTTTGCATTTCAGTCAAAATCTGAGTATGCTAAGAAAAGATATCGTTCCATATTCAAAACATGAATCATTTTCATGTCAGTGTTCCCTAATTAAAGCCACAGAGGTAGATGTTCAACATGTGGCACCCATGTCTGAGTTTTAGTGATGCAGCATGTTAGTTTTGTGACTGATGAAGTGATAATGGTGAAAATGATAAGGAATAATTTTTCTCTTTTTTTCCTTCCCTTCTTTTCTCTTCCTTTCTTTGAGTTCACTTCTTTTTTTTCTGTAGCTTTGAGTGTATGAGGATTGGGATTGGTGCGGTAGGTGCGTGGGATAGAATCCAGAATCGTAGAGGAGGATTGGGCAAAACTCTAGTGTGAGTTATTTGTTGGGTACTTGGCAAGACATGTTGTCTCTTGATCTGAGTTGAGTGTTTAGCCTGTAATGCTTGGTTATGGCCGCTGAAGTTGGTAAATTGAATGAGGCCGCATTATCTAGAAAGCGTAAGTTAGAAGAACTTCGAAGCAAAAGGAAGGGACGAACTGGAGTGGAAGGTGAAGAGGAGGTGAATTCCACGTAAGTCGTAGTAGAGTATTCCTTGATGATGAGGATGTAACTATCCCCCGAGTTTGTTTGTAGACATCTATTTCGAAGTTACAAGCCTGGAGAAGGTTCCGTGTTCCAGGACCGAGTGTTGGACGAGAAAGTTCCGAATGAAGTAGCTGAGCACATTGAAGATGAGTTGTCGAAAGAGAGTGAGGGCGTTGTTCTAGACTCTCTTGACTTCAGCAATCTCGCTCCTCGCAAGCCTGATTGGGACCTGAAGCGGGATATTGCACCTAAATTAGACAAACTTGAGCGTCGTACGCAAATTGCAATTGCTGAGCTCATACGTGAGAGACTTGCCAAGGAAGATTTAGCCAATGCTGTTGCTGTAGGAGCCGCGGCAGCTGAAAGGGAGTCTCGTGATTGAATCCGGCAACATGGCGGTTCATTCTCTATACTTAAAAGCGGAGTCTTTAAAAGCATTTCTTTCCAACAATAAAAATAAAAATCTTAGCTCTGATGGAACTCTATGGAGTGCGCTTCAGGACTTACAAATTACTCTCAAACAAATTTTGCTCACGGATTTGACTTATGCTCTTGATAAAAAAGTGGATGTGGATCTTTGGAATTATGGCTTTAAAGATTACATTTGTTACTTGCAAGGGCAAAAAGAAGAAATGCGTTCTCAAAAGGGGTTGTTAAGGAGTGGAAAAACGGATGCGCGCATTACTTTGACATGGTTTTTAGAAATGTCTTCTGGGTTTTACTTAATGCTTCTAGAGGAACTAAGATCAACTTATGATCTGGACTATCCTTTTCTGGGTAGAGCTGTTTTCTTTGGCTACGTTGAAAAACCCGAAAATGACAAAGTTTCATTCAACACGGATCCTGTTGTACATCGCAATAATTGCAATTATATATCACAACACTGTTTAGTTCATTTGGGTGATTTAGCCCGTTATAGGAATCAAATACGCAAGGCAGAGACTTATTATCGTCAGGTAAATCAGTTTGGGCCAATGTACTTCTTAAGAGTTTTCTTTATAAAATTTATTTGTATTTTTTAGGCGATTCAAATTAGTCCCTCCTCAGGCCAAGCATACAATCAAATAGCATTATTGGAAGCTAATCGTGGAAATAAATTGGCATCTGTGTTTTACTATGTTCGTAGTCTAGCCTTGAAATATCCTTTTCCAGCAGCATCTACCAATTTGATGACAATTTTAGGCCGTTTTCTTAATAATCCTCCGTCCAAAATCATTAACGCTTCTACATTCACACATTCATTTCTGAGACTTGAAGCCTCTTTGAGACATTCTTTCAAGTTAAAGTCTGCAGCAACTCTACGACAAGAGTGTAATGATTCCTTAACATCCCTCATTGCGACAGAAAGTCTACAAACATGGGAGCTTATTCAGATCTTAACAATTAGTTTATATCAACTAGAAAGTCAAGATTTTACAGACAAAAATGTTGAAGACTCACTTTCATTGGAAGAGAATCAAATTCGACAAATAGCATGCGAATTTGTGGCCAGTTTATTAAATTCCATTCTACTTCCTGTGTACACAACCAAACAGGGAGGTGATCTACTGCTGGAGTATTTTGGATTACCCTGCGTTAAAATTCTCCTTGAATGGATTTTGATTCATCCATACATTCTGAATCAAAAAAGATTTTTAATGAAGAAACAAATATGGCCAACATTTTGTACCTTGCTTAATCAACTAAAACAAATTGATTCTGTGTCTAATTTTGAAAGCCAAGAGGATGTATCTTTACCAGAGGATTTTGATCTGCAAGGCTTTTTACCTTTGTTAAAAGTGTCTTCGAAACCTAGTTACTCAAGGAATAGTGGTTATTGTAACATGTTTTTTGAGTCTGACAAAAGTGATATAAATGATAAATTGCTCCTATTATCCAGAGCGAAAAGGCTAATTGATATCGGCATTGCTTTTGCCGCTGCGGATTTTCCAATCAAAAGGATTATTTATGATGGTGAAATATTTGAGATTGTGGATTATGAGGCTCAGTATGATGATGAAGACGATATCTTGACTCATATAGAAGAAGAGGAAATCAACGAGGAAGATGAAGAGGAAACTATCGAATTCGTTTGTGATGACAAAGAACAAATTTCAAGTGGGATTTTAAAGATGAGTAAGCCTGAAGACAGGCTTATAACTCCACCTAAAAAAGCCACCAATGTCAGAGTCAATTCTATCTTAAAAAATATCGCAGATAGAGACAATAAGCAAGTAACCTTCCGCACTCCGAGTCCTGCTACAACATTGGGTGGATCTCAAGGCTCACTTTCTCAAAATGAAAATAATGTTTTATTTTTTGTTCCTCCTCCGGCGATCAATGTACCACCTCCAAATTTTGTCAAACCACCCCTTCATCACAATAACAACACTCTGTCGTCTCCAGAACATAATAATAGCAGACAATTTTATGCTCCATCTGATAGTTCTCTATTCGTTGGTGGAGTGCCGAATTCCAACGATAGCCTAAGATTGCAAGCCCATCAACAGCCTTATAACATAGGTGGAACATATTCACTATTTTCTGGTCCTAATCTTTTGGGTCAGAACTTTTCTACTCCTCCAGAGCGTCAACCGAATTACTTGTTCCATCAAGATCAAGGCAAAATGGCTCCTCAGTCTACCATGGAAAAATTGTTTGGACAAGGAAATAATTTGTGAACTCATGTTTGAAGTGTATCGATCAATTCAATTTACTTTTTTATTTAATAAAGTAACATATTTTTGAAATTGTATTCTATAAAACTATTTTTTTATAATTAGAATTGTTTTCAAATAATGAAGCAATTTAATTTTGTTAAATTATATTTTTCGATTTAAATTTTGTTTCTATTGAATAAATGAAAAAATTAATTTTTTAAATTATTTTTTCCCCTCCTCTCCAAGAGTATCTCACTGTAAATATGATGTATTATTAATAATCCTATTTGGGCTTGTATTACGTGTTGATATTCTAAACATTTAGGCGTAACTCATTACTCATGTTGCTAACTTAAAAGATCACAGGGCTAAGGATTTGATATTTATATTAGAAAATCAACGCCCACAAAATTGATATTTTTGATTTTCTTTTTCGAATCCGTGAGTCTTGAATTAAAAATAGGCCGTTTTTTAAATGACTAAATTTGAAAACGGATCAATGACGGTTCAAAATAAACTGGGCATAGGGAAGGCTATGAAATAAAGTGACAAAACTCTTAACCGACTTATATTTACAATCTAAAATTGATTTCAATCAATTTTTTCTATAATAACAGCTTCAGTACAAAAACAAAGACTAATTTTAGCGATGGTCCTGTCATATTTTATGACAATTTTTCTTACAATGAGACAACTTAAACCCTGGTGTGATGCATTTTGGTTGTTTAATGATTAATTATATTATTATAATCAATGAAATTCCCTTTCTAATAAAAAGAACATACTCATAGTGCTTAATACTAGTAGCAGTAATAACGACGCAATTTTGAGTCGAGTAATATCCGACTTTCTCTACCGCTCAAGCAAGCCTACCAATGTAAGTTCTTTCTCTCACTCTATGCGTGTGTAGCTATTAAATTCGAATATCGATAAATAAATAGATTTGAATAAGAAAGGAAAAGAAAGTTATCGGTAGGAAAAAAATCCTGATGCGCGAAGACGACAACTCCAGCCCGACTGGTTGTACGAATTGTTAGTTATTGAACGCCATTTTAAATATTATTTATTATTTTCCATTAGCCTCCCTGGAATCGGCCCTTTTTTTTTATTTGTTCCTTTCTTTTTCAAGGTGCTAGGTCGGTGGACTTGAGTGTTCTTGTGTTGATAGAGCAGGCGCGCACAGAAGCTTGAGTGTTTACTCTTTATATGTTTCTAGCTCCCTCCCCTCTCTCTTTCTGATTCTCTTTCCTCTTGAAATTTTCTCGCTTGGAGTGAGTTCAAAGCTTCGCGTTCCTTTGTCCAGTGCAGAACGACCGATCAATCCCATTTCCAAGATGCCGTCTGAGGAAGGAACGAAGTTATTTGTCTATGGTGTCCGTGACACTTGTCCTCGCAGTGTACTAGAAGATGAATTCAGCAAAATCGGTCCCGTGGCAGATGTACACATAACAGAAAAAGGCTACGCCTTTGTAACTATGATGAACCCCGAGGACGCAGAAGGTGCCATGCGCAAATTGAATGGCACAACGGTTCATGGACAGGAAGTGAAGGTGGAGATTGCCCATGGAGGAGGTCGTCGTGGATCATCACGGGGTGGAGGATACAGAGGTCGATATGCGGGGGGAAGTTACCGGGGACGATTCGGAGGAGGAGGAGGAGGAGGTGGCGGTGGAAACCGCTACCATGACAACAATGGAGGGTACGGCAGTCGTGGAGGGGGATTTAGGTAATTCCCAGAGATAGCTCAGAGGGAGGGTGGGAGGGAGCAGTCGCAGTCTCTGGGACCAGCACTTGTAGCCGAATCAACATCAGCAATTGCAAGCACAACTTCACTTGGGGGAAAATGTGGAATCCACCATTTGTAGCTCAGACTCAGTCGCTGCCTCGGATTTCACACTTCATTTCTTTCTTTTTAATCCATTCAAATGATCATCCATTTTACTTAGACCCACTCCCTGTGTGAGAGAGGGTCCTGTCTAGGGATGCCAAAACTGTCTATATCCTCCTAAGTGGGAATCAAAAAGAAAAGTATATATTTTGCCAACTTTGGAACATGACAAATCTACCCACAGAGATCATTATCTAAACTAATAGTGAGCTCCTTCCTCACTAATACGTTGGATTGTCAAAATAGGGGGAAATAATAAATAAAATCACTAACATCTTGTGAGTTGCCCACATATACTTTTTTCAAATGTATGCTCACGAGGATTTCGATAGTTTTCACATCCCTAGTTCTATTTATTATATTTTTGGAAAGGCTCTCTCGGCTCTTAATAGTAGTACTCTGAATGGAAGCCTATATTACTTCTCTTTTTTTTTTCTCTCTTCCTTTTTATACATTACTGTTAGGACAACTTATTTTTTACACAACATATATTAAGACTAGCTTTCTTAGTAAATTCTTTTTTTTTTTCATATTTTTTAGGTTGTTAAATTCCATCCATCACCACGTTAAAGGAAAAGATATACTATCAGTTGTCTCTTCCCTCAACCGGTTATTTTTTCTTACTCTTTGACTTGTATAAGCAATATATATGGCTCTTCTTCGATTTTTTTATTTCTTTGTAACTTTCCGTCGAAAAGAGAAAGGATATTCTCTATCGGAACACCTTCGTGCATCCCATGGCCGATCGGAAATCTTTTTATTCCAAATTTTGTATCTAATATATTGAGTGCGCTATCTCCACTTTTGACTTTTTAATTAGCACTATTCTATTTAAAATTATCTATCTATCAATCTATCTATATACCGAGTAATAGGTAAGAACTACCATAAATATGTGCTAAGTCAAAGAATTTTTTTTTTTTTTCTTGTAATTTTTTAAATTAATTTAAAAATTCGTAAACAAATTTGATTATTCTACAAATTATGTTGTCCCTCTTTCTATGTTGTGCATTTTTAATCCATTCCTATATTTGTTTAGAACTGAGCGCCGCAGCTATGGCGGTGGCGGTGGAGCAGGATACTCAAGGTCTGGGGGCGATCGTGGAGGTGAATGGGGAGGATATTAAGAAGCATCAGTATTGACCAAGGTTTTTGAGAGAATTTTTCACTAAATCATAAATTTCATCTCTCATCGGCAATCCATGTTTCCTCATACTCTCGCTTGCATTATACTGTAATTAATTCTATTAATGTTTCTCTAAATTAAAAAAAAAAAAAAAAAAAAAAAAAATACTAAACCGTACACATATGATTCAGGATGGTTTTGAATCTAAGAAGATTTGATGTTTTTGCATTCAAAATGTAAATTTCTATTTATTTACGTACTTATCTCAGCTATACCAAATCTTACAGTATTGTTAGTGTTGTCTATTGTTTTAAGTTATGTAATATGTATTATTTACAACATAATAAAATTAGGAACGTTGTCTATCTCGTTATCAAAGTATAAGTATTGGCTTAATGTGTTATCCTCTAACTTGGGTGGGTGTTCATCTACTAATGGGCGCTCTTAGTCTTAAGTACATAGATATATTTTACTAGCTTAAATATTCTTGAATATTCACAGCCTAGTCAACTTGTGTATGTGAAGTGCATTTATTCCTCAATTCTACTCATAAAATTAGATAGGGGTGTAAAAACATGTTACTTGTTTACCGCAATAGAAGATATTTTTTTAATAAAATTCTTAAGTAATGATGCGTTTGTTTACTTAATGAGTGATAGTAGAGAATTATTTTTGTCAGTGATACTGAAGCCAGAGGGGATATAATGCCTCGAATACTCTGTACTGCATTATCCCTATTGTATATTGTTCATACTGTCTATGGCAAATACACACCAGATTGGGCCAGTTTGGACTCAAGACCACTTCCTGGATGGTATGATAAAGCTAAAGTTGGTATATTCATGCATTTTGGACCCTATGCTGTTCCTGGTATGATATATTAGATTATCGGTGGAAATTAAATAAGCATTCGAAAGCCTTATTCTAGGTGTAACGTCAGAATGGTTCTGGTGGTATTGGACTCAAGGAGGAAAAGATGAAACAAAGTACATGAAACAATATTATTCACCAGAATTTACATACCAAGATTTTGGGCCCATGTTAAAAATGGATTTTTTTAATTCTGATGAGTTTGCTCAATTAGTAAAAAAATCAGGAGCGAAGTATATCAAGTTCTTTATAAGTTATTTTTAACAATATATATAAATATTTTAGGTATTTCGTCTTTACTTCAAAACATCATGATGGGTTTGCCAATTTTAAAAGTTCGCATAATTTTGGCTGGAATGCAGTTGATATCGGGCCTAAGAGAGATGTGGTTGGCGAATTGAAAGAGGCTTTTAACAGGGTTGGTGGAGTTCATTTCGGCTTATACTATTCTTTATTTGAATGGTTCAATCCTTTATTTTTAGCTGACAAGGCATCAAATTTCAGTAGCAGGTTATTTGATATATATTTTTCATGAATTCATTCACATAATTATTGATTATAATATTCAATGACTGAGATATTATTCGAATTAGATCTAGTCATAGTTGTCAAAATTATATTTGACGTACGAAATTTGAAACTTCAAAATATATTAAGATTCATAATTGACATTGTGTGCTCTATTATGAACGTACTTATATTCATAAATAGGGATTATGTACTTACAAAAATGATACCTGAAATAAAGGAATTAGTCACAAAATATTCTCCAGAGATATATTGGTCTGATGGTGATGGTGGAGTGGCTCCGGAAATTTGGGGGTCCAAGGATATTTTAGCATGGCTATTCAATGAAAGTCCTATGAAAGACACAATAGTAACTAATGACAGGTAGTACTTCAGAATTCATCATTTCGTCCGATTATTATTTTTTATTTTGGGTTAAAGATGGGGTACTGGTACATCTCAAAAACATGGAAGTTTCTATTCTGGTCCTGATCGCTACAATCCTGGGCATATTTTGAAACATAAATTTGAGGAAGCATTAACACTTGATAAAAAATCTTGGGGCTTCAGACATGAAATATCTTGTGCGGATGTTTTGAGTGCAAGTGAACTTGTTCAAAATGTGGTTACAATTGTCAGTTGTGGTGGCAATATACTCATTAATATTGGACCCACCAAAGAAGGTCAGTTATAAATATTTAATTAATTAATAGTGCTATAAAAGCCTTATTTTATCAATATTAGGCACAATCATTCCTATATTTGAGGAACGACTCCTATCTATGGGTTCCTGGCTTAAAGTAAACGGTGAGGGTATCTACGATAGTGTTCCATGGTTTAAACAAAATGAGACTACATTGGAAGAAAAAATACCTATTTGGTATACACACAGACCCGACTTAAACTCTGTCTACGGAACCCTCTTTGGATGGCCAAATGAGGAAGAAATAATATCTATACAATATTCAACTTCCATAAAGAACGACACAATTATTTCTTTATTGTGTTACCATCAACAGCCACTACACTATGAGATAACGACTTCTCCACAGAGTGTAAAAATATATCTGCCTTCATTTAATAAAATCAAAAACAGTGATGGATGCTTTATCGATGCTATCGATGCATTTATGCTCAAGTTTCAGACACCTGGCTTAAAATACTTAAATTGACAACAGATTTAACTTAATAATAATTCCTCGAAATAAAAAAATATAACAAATTTATATTATGTATATAAATGAACCTAAATATTCTGAATGTTTCCTTGACAATGAGTGCAAGACTTGAATTCCTTAAAATCAGTAGCGGATCTTTTATCTTTCAACTTTTGAAGGTGAACTCTTGCTACTCCTGTTACAGCGTTGCAAGCCATTTTGTTATATACATCCGTTTCATTTAGAGAAGTGGAGAGTAGAGGATTTCTCAGTAGCTACCAAAGAAAAATGAATTATTTTAAATTCAATAATTAATTGATTATAACTTACTGTATCAATTTTTTCTTCTGCAGGCGTTTTAATTTTATAAGGCTTAATTGCTTTACAATTTGACTCGGAAGATTTCAGATCCTTCATTAATCTCTTTTTTAGTATTTTAGATAAATTTAAGACATAGTCGGAAATCCCTAATAAACTAGCAGCTTCTGCAGGTTTAAACGTTTCATCTAAAGGATCGAATGCATCGTTAAGATCCGTTAATACGTTCAGAGACTCTGATAATATGTTCCAAAGTACCGAATGTTCATGGAGTAAAACACGAGCTGTGTGCTCATAATCTTGATTGATTTGAACCAAACTAGCCTTCCAACGTGCTAAATCATCCACTAAAAGACTAAATAAAACATATAATCAATATATAATTATATATTAAAAAAATATGACCCACCTACAAGCCAAGAATTTGCTTTTCCATAAATTAGATTCCACTGATAAAGTTTCCTTTTCTTCAAAGTCTCGTGATATTCTATTAGCGTATTGACGGAGATCAGATGCTAAACGAGCTTTATCTTGGGTTAAGAAATCCACACGAGCCTCCAAATCCTCTCCTACACTTGCTACTAAAAGTTTTTTGACTTCTGAATTGACCTAAATTAGCAAAAAAGTGATGATATATTCACTCAATTATTGTGAATTAAATTACAAACGAACTTGTATTTGAATCTTAAGATTTCTTTCAGTTTCATTTAATTTTTCTTGAAGATCTTTCACTTCTTGATTCTCCTCAATACTAAAAGATTTGGGAGTAGGAGTCTCTTTTGGTTTCGGTGGTGTGGGTTTTTTGTTTGCCAGATAGGATGGATGGTGAACAAGAGGTGTCACAGCAGCTTTATAAGGCTCATAGGGAACAAACTTTGGTTCCTTATTAGTTTTTTTACGACATTTGACGTTGGTCTTTACAACAAAAGGTTTCTCAGCGATTAAAGCGCTTGAAGGTATTTTTTGTGGGAGAGGCACTTCCTCATCACAAGCTATGGGTGGAGGATTTTCTAACAAATTTGGAGATACAATATGGATATTTTTATTAACAGGAGGTGTTACTTCTTCCCCGTCACCAGCTTTTCTTTCAGCCTCCTTCGTACTTTCGAGCGTACTTTCATGTTCTTGTTGAATAATAATTTCCTCTTCGTCAGAAGATCCAGTGGATGTTGACTCCGAATTTCCCATAAATAAACTCCACATTCACACTTTGTAGTAGGGATTCAACAAAAATCGAATGGAGACGTCATTCAAGAACTAGCCGGCTATAAAATATTAATATATATATTATATAGAATCCTGTAACTGTTGAAAAATCTTATATGAAAATAATAATAAATTATTTCATGTCAGTTTCTCATTTACACTGTTTCTCTTTTTTTTTATTGTTAAAAGGAAACATTCTCTTCTCGTAGGAATTAGATTTTTAGTAGTGATGTTTGGGATTATTTAAACTATTCAAAGTTTATTCATTTTAATTTTGAGAGAGAGTTTAATGTTTATAATTATAGTAAAGTATCGGTAATAATAATATATTTCGGGTAATATCCGGGGACAGGCATATTTAATTAAATATATTATACCAATGTGAAGTATATTTGAGATTTTAAAATATATATATTTAATAGCATTTAACACGTATGCATTTGATAGCTTATAAGTTATACGTCATATATACTAACTTTGTTAGCAAATAATACTATT
The DNA here is from genome assembly GCF_016086655.4 of Lepeophtheirus salmonis. Classification (NCBI taxonomy): domain Eukaryota; kingdom Metazoa; phylum Arthropoda; class Copepoda; order Siphonostomatoida; family Caligidae; genus Lepeophtheirus; species Lepeophtheirus salmonis. The sequence continues at coordinate 8,216,305 of NC_052131.2, read as the reverse complement.
ATAAATTAAAGCAACTATAAATAAATAGTTATAAGAAATGACAACTAAATTAAATATTAAAAATAGGACTGAACGGTAGCATGAACCGGCGTACCATAGTTTTTGTTAATATAACAAAATACTATTAATTTATTTAACTATATACATATATAAGATGAATGTTGGAACTTGGAAGCGTCTATGTCGAGTACAAGTTGCGATTTTGAACAAGTTGTAACTTGTACAACAAAGTTGTACAAGCTGCGACCTAAGAATGAGATAGATTTTTTAAATGAAAAGTTTTATAATGAGGATCATCCAATGATTGAATATTAATCCATGGATGGTCGATATGTATTAATGATGTGATTTTTGACTATTTTGATGAAACTACTATTTTAAATGTATTCTGTGTTAAGTTATAAACTTATAATTTATAAAGTTCAAATTCCCATAGTTAAACATGTCAATTCTAAATACATAATAAATAAGTAGTTTTAATAGATCAAAGTGAAATGATAGCATCAATTAATAGTTTGTGATTAAAATGAAGGATGCTGTTATTAAATAAATCAAGGCTTATAGAAATACAAGAAATTTTATTTCTATTAACCAAGGGCGTTATGAAGCGCACAAATTATAACTTGCACAGCCTTTTTGTACAAGTTACAACTTGTACAGACATATATAAAGTAAATATTCAGAAGATACCTCAAGTGACGTCATAGAAGTTCAATGATGACGTCATGCCTTGTTTATGTTTGCTGAATATTTTTAAATATAGTAAAGTATACAAATATAAAACAATAATATTAGTACACATCTTGCTGGATTTGGTTCGGTGTCCTAATCAGTAATCATGGATGAATTGCTACGTCTGGAGAAACTCTCTCTTATTTCCAAAGTATGTACAGAGTTGGAGAATCATTATAACATCAATGACAAGGATTTAGCGGAGTTCATCATAGATTTAGCAGAAAGAAATAAACATTTTAACGATTTTAAAAAAGCATTGGAAGAAAATGGAGCAGAGTTCTCTGATTCTTTTATGGAAAATATTGTTCGACTCATTCGTCACATGACCACAACCACCGCTCCTTTCATATCCAAGAAGGATGAAATCAAAGAGAAACTCTCGGTTTTAAGGTAAATCATAAAATCTGACACTAAAAAGTAAAAAGTGTCATTTTAGTTGTATGATAATTAATTAATGATTTGAATTTATTTCTTTGCAGTTTACCGAACAAACCCATCGAGAAAATTGTTGAGAAAAAAAGTGATGATGTCGAGGAGAGAAAACGATCGTCTCCCTACCGCGAAAAAAAACGTGAAACCCGTGATTACGCCTATAGAGAGAAGGACACCAAAGTGGAAGAGAGACGAAACAGGTCGAGATCTAGAGATCGTCATAGAAGAAGACGAGATCGATCCAGAAGTCGTTCACGGAGTCGCAGTCGTAAAAGTCACAAAAAAAGTAAAATACGCTCTCCTGAACATAAAAGACGGCGCTCTCGGGACCGAAGACGAAGGCGTAGTAGGTCATCCTCCTCCTCTTCTCCTGAGAATCATCAATCTGAAAGAAGACGTCCAAGACCCAGTGGTGTATCTGATGAAAATGCTAAAGAATTTCAGGTTTATAAGGGTAGAGTGGCTAATATTACTAACTTTGGGTGCTTTGTTGGTCTTGAAGGCTTTCGTAAAAAAACTGAGGGCCTTGTTCATATATCCCAATTGAGTCAAGTGCGTGTCAATTCGGTTGAGGAAGTTGTCAAAAGGAACCAACAGGTCTATGTTAAGGTGTTAAACATGATTGGTTCTAAAATGTCATTGTCCATGAAGGATGTGGATCAAAGCACTGGAGAAGACTTGCACCCTGAGGCAAATATTAATAAATCGAATGATACGTCTCAAAAAGGGGCCCCCAGTTTCTTAACTGGTGGAAATGCGGATGATTTTAAAAATCCTGATAGACCCTTGACTCGGGATGACCCCCTTTTTGATATGCTCCAAAGAAAAAAAGTTGGAGATCTTGATAAAGAAGATGATCCTTCTACACAGAAAAAAGTTAATCGAATGTCAAGTCCAGATAAATGGGAACTTAATCAACTCATAGCTGCTAATGCAATTGATAAAACTGAGCATCCAGATTATGACGATGCAACAGGTTTGCTACCTAAAATTGAAAGTGACGAAGAGGATATAGAGATTGAAATGGTGGAAGATGAGGCTCCCTTTCTTAAGGGACATGGTCGAATGGTTAACGATTTAAGTCCAGTGCGAATTGTAAAAAATCCTGATGGATCTCTTGCACAAGCAGCAATGATGCAGTCCGCTTTATCAAAGGAACGTAGAGAACAAAAAATGCAAGAAAGACAGGCTGTCGAAGCTCAAGCAAATCAATTATCCCAGAATACAAAGTCCTGGCAAGATCCAATGTCTAGTAGTGCACCTGGAGGTCATTCAAACACGGGAGATTTTAAACATGCTTCTCAAGAAAACATGCCAGAATGGAAGAAACACATTATTGGGGGATCTAAAGGATCTTTCGGCAAAAAAACCAATTTGAGTATGTTAGAACAAAGACGAAGTCTTCCTATTTATAAATTAAAGGATGAGCTTATCAAGGCCATCAATGACAATCAAATTCTTATTGTTGTCGGAGAAACAGGATCTGGTAAAACCACACAATTAACACAATATATTGCCGAAGCAGGATTTACGGCTAAGGGTAAAATTGGATGCACACAACCACGTCGTGTTGCAGCTATGTCTGTGTCTAAACGTGTTGCTGAAGAATTTGGTTGTTTACTAGGCCAAGAAGTTGGATACACCATTCGTTTTGAGGATTGCACTTCCAACGAAACTGTTATAAAATACATGACTGACGGTATGTTATTAAGAGAAGCTCTTATTGATTCAGATATGAGTGGATATTCATGTATTATGTTGGATGAAGCTCACGAAAGAACCATTAGTACAGATGTACTGTTTGGACTTTTGAAAAAAGCTGTGAAACTTAGACCAGAATTAAAATTAATTGTAACATCAGCGACACTAGACGCTGTGAAATTTTCTGAATACTTTTTTGAGGCTCCAATTTTCACCATCCCTGGACGAACGTTCCCTGTTGAAATATTGTATACACGTGAACCTGAGACAGATTATTTGGAAACCTCTCTAATTACTATAATGCAGATTCACCTTAATGAACCTCCTGGTGATATTTTGCTCTTTTTAACTGGTCAGGAAGAGATTGATACTGCTTGTGAATGCTTATTTGAGCGTATGAAATCTCTTGGTCCTGAAGTACCTGATCTTATTATTCTTCCTGTTTACTCTGCCCTTCCTTCAGAAATACAATCTCGCATATTCGATCCGGCACCTCCTGGATCACGTAAAGTTGTTATCGCAACAAATATTGCAGAAACTTCTCTCACAATCGATGGGGTCTATTATGTTGTTGATCCAGGTTTTGTTAAACAAAAAGTGTATAACTCCAAAACTGGCATGGATGCGCTAGTTGTAACTCCAATATCACAGGCGCAAGCAAAACAAAGATCCGGAAGAGCTGGTAGAACTGGACCAGGAAAGACTTTCCGACTATACACTGAGCGAGCGTTTAGAGATGAAATGTTATCTACACCGGTTCCTGAAATCCAACGTACCAATCTTGCGGCTACTGTTCTTCAGTTGAAGGCAATGGGCATCAATGATTTAATTGGTTTTGATTTCATGGACGCTCCTCCAGTTGAGGCAATGATTCACGCATTGGAAATGCTTCATACTCTTAGTGCACTAGATGACGAAGGCCTTCTTACCCGCCTTGGCCGTCGAATGGCAGAATTCCCTCTTGAGCCTAATCTATCAAAAATGCTAATTATGAGTGTTACATTACAATGCTCTGATGAAATTTTGACGATTGTGAGTATGTTGAGCATTCAAAACGTTTTCTATCGACCTAAAGAGAAGCAAGCCATTGCTGATCAAAAGAAGTCTAAATTTAATCAACCCGAGGGTGATCATTTAACCTTACTTGCTGTTTATAATGCATGGAAGAACAATAAATTTTCATCGGCATGGTGCTACGAAAATTTTGTTCAAATGCGTACTTTAAAGCGTGCTCAAGATGTACGCAAACAGTTGTTGGGAATTATGGATCGACACAAGTTGGATGTTGTTTCATGTGGTAAATCAATTACTCGAGTACAAAAAGCGATATGCTCTGGTTTTTTCCGTAACGCTGCCAAGAAAGATCCACAAGAGGGCTATAGAACACTTGTTGACTCACAGATTGTGGCTATACATCCCTCAAGCTCTCTATTTCACAGACAACCCGAGTGGGTTGTCTATCATGAAGTTGTACAAACAACAAAAGAGTATATGAGAGAAGTTACGGCTATTGACCCCAAGTGGTTGGTTGAGTACGCACCCGCCTTTTTTAGGTTCTCTGATCCAACAAGACTCTCCAACTTTAAAAAGAATCAAAGAATTGAGCCATTATTTAATAAATATGATGAAAATAAGGATGCTTGGCGTATCTCTAGAACTAGGAAAAGAAGGAACTAGGTTTCAAAATTATACTCTACTGTCTTCTTTAACAAATTCTTTTCTCACTTACCTTCGAACTATTTACTTTTTTTTAGTATTATTTTTTTAAAAAAATATTAATATATATTGTAACTTTTGATATTTATGTATTAGAACAACTGGTGAAAAATATACAAAAATAATTAAATGTTTAAAATTTTCCCCCAATGCTGCGCATCATTGAAATGTTTTTTTGTTTTTTTTTATGAAACTCATTTGAAAACGATATTATTAGTCAGTAAGTAAAATAAATGTGAAGATAGGAAAAATATAGTATTTAAGTATTAAAGTACCGTGAAAGGAAATGTTCAATAAAAATGAAGTAATATATTATTATACATTAGGGCGGTTGGTCTGTCAACTTTTTCGAATTTCAATTACGAATTTGTGCGGCAAAGTTGTATTGTGGAAAGAAAATAACCTAGGCACAATTGCATTCTTCTACAGGGTTTTTTCCTTTATAATTGCTGGTGTGTTTATTCATAGTTTATTTAATTTAATGTTCTATAACGATAAAGATTTGAACCACATACTACTTTGATCTGTTTATATAATGATAATTAATAAATATAAAATTGTTGAAAAAAAAACAATAATTAATTTACCTATATGACATACATATATTAATTATTATATAGTAAAGGGTTTTTTATAAGGGGCATTTCAATTTTTTCCCCGTTCTTCTGTTCCTTTGACATTTAGAAACTTCATTAGTATAGATTAGTGATGAAAATTCCAAATCTTTCTGCTCCAAAAGACTCTTTAGATTTTTTTGGTTTTGCATCTGTAGGATTATATATATTCTTTTTGGCGGGAGGGAGCATGGTTTTTACTCATAGAGCCATTACGTTCGCGAACGACAAATCAATAGTATACATTTCATTATGGAGCGATATACACTTGATCAGAGATTGCAAATTATCCAAATTTATTATCAAAATAACCGTTCAATGCTGATGCTGATTTTCATTGCAAAGTCATCTTCAGTGATGAAGCTCATTTTTGGGCAATGTGCGTGTAATATGCGTTATTGGTCAGGCAGAAATCCAAAAGTGATTCACGAGACATCATTGCATTATGAAAAAATTACTATTTGGTGTGGAATTCATGCGGGAGGGATCATGGATTAATTGGATAGATGGTGTTGCACTGATTAAGTATAACTAAACATCATTTCTCACGTCAAAATCACCAGTTTGGAATTTTTCAAACCACCTGAAGCACTGTGTTCTGCTAGAACATGTCCACCGTAAGCTTCCATGAGCATTTGATGGGCTTGAGAAGCGTTGATAAAATTTGCCAAGTTACAGAGATCCCAAAGATAAAATTTTGATCAAGGGTTGATCCTTCTTCACTAAATTTTTTGGAGCTGACTGTTACTAGACTATATATATTAGATTTGACTTCTAAATATTTGAAAATTTATAGGCGCAATGCTTTTTATTTACAAACTTTCAATAATTAAATCATAATAATTTTATGAACAGAATTTTTTAATATTTTAACTACAAAAAAGTTCGAATTGCGACAAACAAAAAGCGTCAGTGAGAAGGTTGTGCTTGTCTCTTTCTCGTCCGATCTAAAATCTTTGGAGCAGTCTTTGCAAGAGCAAAAGGCAGATCATCTTCTCAGGAAGTTTGTTCCTACATTCAAATTTGGTAACCAACAAGTTTGAAAAGACAGTTTCACTCGGGTATGTTGTTGAAAAAGGAAGAATCAGGTGAAATGGAATCGAAGTAGTACTGGGAATTGTGATTCCTTTTATTTTCAGTGAACTGAATCACTTTAATCAGTTCACTAAAAATATTCGTTCACTGAATCAGTTCTAAGATTCCCCTTCAATAAAAATAATTTTCTAGCATTTTTCGGAATGATTCAAACTGATATTTAAAAAAAAACTGTATTGAATCAATTTAGCAACATTTTTGAAGATTAAAAAATTGTAAACTATTAGATATCAGTTTATTTAATATATGTATATAAATATAGATTTAAAAAATATTGTGGATCATTGATTAATACATTATGGTATTCACTCGGATCGAACTGTATTTAATCCAAATTAATATTAAGTAATAGAGGCTGAGTCACTTTAGTTCGACTTAAACGATTTCTGGGTTCATAGATTATTTGTCCTGTCTTGCAGATGACACGTTCCGATAGGATAGACGTAGTTTTTTTCATTAAATTATCAAGTCCAGGATAAATAATCCCTCGACTTTGGAACCAGACTGTTAAGTCCAAAGTTCTTAATAATAAAGAAACTGTTTTATCCATCCGTGATTGAATTAAATAATTCAAATTAGTGTCCAAAATGGCCCATAGTTGTGCTGCTTTCGCCTTTTCCCCCAAAAAAGAACGGTTATATTTTTCAAGGTTAAAATAATTAATAAGTATAACATTTACTTTTTTTTTTTAATATTTTATTTTAAACATAAATTACTAAGTCAAAATATTTCATCTCAAATGACGGAATTGTCATTAACCATCTATGTGATATTTAATACTTCATTTCTATAAACATAATAATAGCATCTTTTTTAATTCAAACAAATCATAAACTTTTGTCTAGGACAAGGTAAAAATATATTTTTTTTATTAAAAATTGTAGTTTTATGTATGTGTTACAACTTCTATTAATTATTTTTTTTATTTTCTACGTATTTTTTGAAATACAAAAATAAATATCATTAAGTATGTATTATTGAATTCTCGAATAACCGTATTCATTCTTGAAATGGCGCTTGTTTGAAACGTAAATTACTCTGCGAAAATGTTTCATCTATCATCTGACGAAATTGCATTAGCATAGCATTAACCATCTATGCGATATTTAAACATTTAGCTGTTACTGATAACTAATATGAGATCAGTATTAATAGCTAACAAGATGCAATTCATAAAATAACAATGCCCTCGACAACAGCTGACTCATAATCCACTTCTGCAGACCCATCAACTTAAACTTCGTCACTCTATATATGTGATAGACACTCTGACTAAAAATTATCAAAATCTGTGATGCCCATGTCAAAAATTTCTAAAAAGGGTGTACACCTGATATGGAATGCCCTGGGTGTAATACTTTGGGAGTTATCCTCTATATTATTAAAGCAAAGTTTGTCTGTTCGTCGACGCCTAATAGCTCAAGGCAATACCTTAGTATTAGCAGAGGATGCCCGCATTGCAGAGATGAATAGAGGGCACGGCGTTACCCCACTAACACAAAAATACCCCATGTATTGAATTGTCAGCTGTCGATTCTCTCGTCGCTACTTTTGCTTCCTTTCCAAAAAGGACAGGAATATAATTTCCCTCGTGATAAATATATATAATGACATTTTATTATTTCTATGAAAATTTTTTGCCCATCATATAGAAATACAAATGTATAGCTACGCTTAAATTGAATATTACTAAGTAATAATATAACACAGTATCGAATAGATACTATTTAGGATTTAAAAATTATAAGACAGAAATAGCAGTTGGTGTGATTGTCTTATTTGGGTAACTACCAGATGATTTCGGCCCTTTTTTTCGGTTTCTTTTTGCAGAAAAGGTTTCGTGATATAATAAAGGTAACGACTTGAGGGGAATAGAAACATAGAATGAAGATAGAAGAAAGGAGACATAAGGAGGAATGTAGAAAGAGACAGAGGAAGAAGAGAAGAGAGCCAGAGGAAGAAGAGAAGAGAGACAGAGAGAAGGAAATATATATACAAAGAGAGAACGGGAAGGAGATTTTATTTTAGTCAAAAACAGCCTCTTAATTACCTTATCATAGGAAAAAGCCTGGTTATTTTATACGTCTACATACTAAATTATAGACAGATTTGTTGTATCGTTTTGAATTCCATGTATTGTAACACCAAAAATAGACTTATAAATATACATAAGATATTAAACATTTCTACCACACATTTTAGTATACAATTTTAGAATATAACAGTACCAAGAGCTTTTTTGAATAAATGGGTCATGGTTGTTAGAGTCTCGAGAAAATTTCATTTGTTCTTTAATGTGTGAAACAGTCTATTTATAATTTAAAAAAATCAAAACTAAAGTGAAGGAGTCACAGGCTATAAGTCTTACCCAGGGTGCAAAAGTGAATAGAATAAGTGAATTAATAAAACTTTCCACTCCTATCCTTCTCTAGAAGGACATATTTCATATTGTATTTACTCCATGATGTAATTGCATTTCTATGTACATCCAATCTTGAATGTACAATGCATATTAAACCCATTATCTTTATAAAAAAACTTTGTTCAAGTTGGAATAACCACTTTCAGATGCATAAACATTTTTTGGCATATCTAATGAAGCTATGTTAATGGAAAGCATTACTTTTATGAAAAAGTAATATATACGTAGTGTGTAATTTTAAATAATATTTCATACATATATTTAAGTAAATTATAGGATATGTATTCAAATTTGTGGCATGATTTAAGATACCCCAGAATTATACGTATAGTTTAGAAATGTTATTTGATTTAAGAGACTTATATTGTCCCCGATAAAGCTATCAATATTTTATTGTAAAGAACCATTTCAGTTTTTTTCACACTCAATTTTGAAATACAATCATTCTATCTTATTTTGTGTTGACAAGACACATATTCACTCAAAAAATGTTATTTTTCCAATAAATAATTATTAATTAGACAAGTCAAGAAAATTTTACTTTTTCGAAAATCTTTTAAATTTCATATTCCACTCCAGTAGTTTTTGACGAGCTGATCATGAATCTGTAATTGTTTTTATTTTTTTGTATCTAATCTGATTTTTGGGAATTATTGATTGAATTTTTTACTCTTTTTATGAATTTGATTCAACTTTTGAATATGAAAAAAAAAAAAAAATCAATGATCCAGATCAAAATAAATTTATTTTTTACAAAATTTTATTCAAATTTCAAGTATTAGATTATATTTTATATACAATTATTAAATTATTAAAAACACATGGCTATTTTGAAAAAATTCACAAATCAACAACTGTTAACGAAAAATAAAAATTTTGACAAAAATTGTTTGAAAAAAAATCAAATAGTAAGTTTTTATAATAAAAAATTGAAAAGGTTCATAGTTATTCACAGAAAGTTAATTTTTTTGAAAAAAAAATTATAAAATTTAATTACATTTCTAATATTAAATTTTCTTGTAAAAAACCAAAATTCTTTAATTTTAGAGGAGGCAATTTTTTTCATAAACTAGAAAAATAATAAATAGTTAAAACCATAAATAAATATTAATACATAAGAATCGGAATCGCAAAGTACACATTATTTTCTCGATGTTGATCCCAATCCGATTCCAGAACAAATACCCGATTCTCTGATTCTGATTAATTGTCCTATCATAACTTTTTACCATTCGATGGTCCTAAAGATCGATTATTAGGTCCTTCAGTCCTACGGTCCTCGTTTTCTTTTTATTTTCTTCCCTCCTAGCTAAAATTGAAAATTATTGAAACAAAGAATGAAGGTAGAAGAGAAGAGATTGGGATGTAAAAATATACAGAGGGAGAACTGGAGAGCGAAGAAACAGAGAGATGTAGAGAGAAAAAAGGAAAATGAGGTTTTATTTCAGTCGAAAACAGTCTCTTAATGGCTTTTGAGGCCCAAAATATATCATAAGAATACGTCTACTTGCTAAATTTCAGACTGATTTATTCGAGCATTTTAGATTCCATAGTGATAAGACCGAAAATAGGCTTATAAATTTTGTATAGGATATTAGATTATTATTATTTATTTTTTTTGGGTAGGGGAGGCTTCAGAAACTTTAAGGGAGGCTCATGCCTTCCGCCCTCTCACCCAAAAAGGGGCTAGTGATGCCACTGTCTTGATAATTATACGTTTTAGCTATACGCCTCCTGTGACGCATTTAATAAACTAAATCAGCTGTTTTTAGACCAGTCTAACACAAATATTGTTATATCAGTCGTTTATTTATTATTTCTTCCTTGAAATTGAAATCAATATAACATTGCATCACACCTTTCAGACCCTTGTTTAATAAAAACCCTAATTATTATTCATGCTTTAAATAATTTTTTATAAAAAAAATTGAGGCGTAATTTCCTTTCAAACAAAGCCCTTCAAATATCTTGGTTTTTAACCTTTCTCTGGGTTAGATGGACGCATATAAAATATAAGCACATATTTAAAAGTTGACTTTTGATTTATATCATAAAAAAAAGTTTACTCAAACCACATTGGGAATCTTCTGCTTCAGTAGTTTTGGGAATCTATATCGCACCCACCATAGCAGGAGCCCCACATGTGCAGGTATGGGAGAGCTAGATCCAGCCAAATCCTTCCTCTTCGAACAAGGCGTTGACAAAAAAACATCAGTGGCTTGGGTTGTATTTTCCAGTAGGTGGCAAACAGCAAGTTCTCTTCGATACTATGGTCATGAAAACATCGAAAAAAGATACGCATTTGCCAGATCTACAGACTTATTCAGCTGAATTGCAAAAGACAGGACACGCTTTTATCTTTGACAAGATCTACGACTTAATGTTCCACTATATGTCGAAGATGGGGGAATGCACAGTGTTGTTGGACAGAGAGACTTGGTTCATCTCCGACAATGTTGATTCATCAAGCAAATGCCAGTGTATAATACAAGCCAAGGTTTTATGAGCGTCTCTCCAATGCTATGGGGCTTTTTCACCACTCATGAAGCAAGAATTGTAAACTAACGAAACACTAGAATATAAGACACACTCACACTGATTATTATGGTGAGCTGAATATAATGTGAGCTCATTATTCTTAAATCTATACACTTATTCACCCTTCGTGATTCCTTATGAAGAAAGATTACGTTAGAATACTAACTGATGGCTGCACCTCACTTTTATCATTGGCAAGGGAAGGCTATGTGTAAGCTTAGTACATGCAAGCAGTCATGTATCTTTCCTCGGAATAATGTGAGCTCTGTTAACCAGCTGTTACATCGAAGAAAGAAACAACAGGTATGAGTTTGCGGGGAAAGACTTTTGATATTTCTAACCCAAGAGTGTTGTCACTTTTACTCAAATATAACTTCCAATAAATTATATATTGCGTGTTTTTGTTATTCAAACAGACTCTAAATGGTTGGGATTTGAAATTTGGGTGAAATTTTGAAGCAGCGGTTCTTCTGCCACACCGGTCATTCCCCACTTTGCAAATCCGCCATTCCCCATCAGTGGGAAATTCCCCACAAGTTAAGAACCACTGTACCAGATAGATATGACTAGTTTTTATTTACGAATGCTGCCCTCTTCACGTTGAGGTTATAAACATTTCAGACCACCCTCGAAAATTAATAGTATATATTGTACATAATATATTAGCTTACATAACATTTTCTCTATGACATAGAATGAGTAAGAAATATAAATATAGATTAAGCGAGGGTCTCACATAATACAAATGTATTATAATAACTCGTTTAGAAAAGGCAATAAAGGAAAAGAATGGATTTAGTGTGTGCACTGTGTTGAACAGCATGGATTCTCTCTCATTTTAGTTATATATTAATCTATTAAATATATGTACATACATACTTTTTTATATTCATACAATATTGTACATTTATACGTAGTATGTACACATTCAAAGATGAAAAAAATATGATAATGCAAATAGAAAATGTGCTTTTGTTTTTTCAAAGCTGTTATCAATTTTCTTTTATTCTTGACCGGGGTGTGTATAAAATATGTTTTGCCGGTATGCAAAAATATACAAAAACCAAAATAAACGGTGTTATCCTGACAGTTTGAAGAATGTTTAGGAGAAAAGCAGCTTAGTTGTCATGATGTTTCATTAGATCAGCTGCAAGAAGGGGAAGGAAATAAACACAATTCCCACTCCGTATCTAGTAAGGACGTAGAATGGAATTACTTAGATGTCGATCCTCAATTCTACTCCAAGTCACTGGTGCTACAATGTATTTTCAAGTGTGAGAACTTCCAAACTATATAATGGTGACGTCATTAGGGATGTCCGCAGGAACTTTTGTTTTTATATACCTCCCATATTTGCCCATTTTGGTAGGATTATTTTATTTTTTTATAAATACCCAATTTGACACATATTTTTCTTATAAAAGAGGCAAAAAATATTTTTTTTTACCTCTTCAGAATTATTGAACAAATAATTTTATTTTAAAGGGATATTTATTTTGTTTTCTCGCGAAAACTATGATGTATTTAAATATATACAGGATATTTTTTTATTGTATTAATTATAAATTTTTTGCAGAAGTGGAGAACCAATGGGCTCCTGTGCCATTTCTCCGAGTCCAACAAGGACTTACACTTATAGCTCCCGAGCAGAGACCAAGCTTGATCTAGTTGACCTTTTTTTCAGTTCTTTTGTTGATTTTCTGAAAAGTTTATGTTCGTCGTTTATTCGTTCATTTAAAAAAACGACTAATATTTTTTTGAGAAGGGTGAAAATGAATGTTCCCAAACTACAAAGGAACAAATCCAATAAATTTGGAGCTTGTCATTAAAAATGCATCTTATTAATATTTTTAATTATATAACTCATGATATAGATATTTCTTTTTAAAAAATCAGTTAAATCGGGTCTTTCATTGCAAGATGTCACTTTTGAGGTACAAGAGATGACGTCACTTTTCCCTCGTAACTCGTCTCTTCACACAAGTGTCCGTAGAAATATACCAAATAAATTTGCACAAAAAATGGTCATTTACCCACCTGATCTTTGCAATGGCAATGGAATAACAGATGTTCTTGGAGAACAATAAAAAAGAAGCGAAATTATGAACGCCATTCGTATATTATTTCCGTTTATCGTTCATTTTCTTCACTGTTCAAGTGATCAAATGAAAAGGAAAGCATGAACGGTACTCATTTTCCTCTCTGTTTTCAAGTCTGCCAATAACTAAATGAAGCACAAAATTGGATTTTTGATCACTTTTTTTCTATAAAAGATATTTTAGCCTTTTTTTAAAGATATTTGTAACACTTTTCTTTGACTTTTTCTTGTTTTTTAATTATTACTGTATAAGTGTGCCCGCACGTCTTACTTTCTTTTTCTATCTCAAAATTGGAGACAACGACAGGGGAAAGTTGAAATTCAATTATCAAAATAATGAAGATATAACTTTGCTAAATGAAACGATGCGAAAACAATATTATTGGAGTAGGAAGACAGGGACTCGGAGTCGATCCGTGGACTGAGGATGAAGCCGGATCAGATTACATCTCATTATGTAAAGTACTACGATATGATCTCCTCTGGCCTTATCCTCAGTCTAGGGATCGACTCTGAGTACCTCTTTTCCTTCCCTTCCCACGTTAGAGAGAAACTCATAACCTTCTCCACATCATCTACTTCCATGATACTCCAAAGTGCTAATTTTACGAATATTTCCAAAAAGGTGAGGTCTCTCTCCTCCCACTTCAATGGCGATAATATATTTTTCGCTTCGCAAATTTATTTCCTTAGTATTTAAAGGTTGCGATAATGGGATTTCAAATTTCTGCTGTTTCTTTGTCTCCAATTTCGAGATAAAAAGTAGGATCCAAGCAAACGGATACAGTGTACCTTGAAAATACAATTTCTTAATTTTGTGTTAAACTTTCGAGTAATTTATATTGAAAGCAAAGCAAAGCAATAAACTTGATTTGTTTTTGATTTTTTTCAAAAATACATTTCAATACACGGATAAATATCATGAAAACTGCCGGAAAAACGCTATTTGTGAAAGATACGCTAAACATAATGAACGATCTGGAGGGCAAAAAAAAAAAAATAGTAATCATGTAAGAGGCAGCTGATGTTAACTTAGGTCTTAATTTAGTAATATCATATCTGTTGCTAAAGCGTCTACTTGCGTTTCGAAAAATATAAAAAGAAATGCTTAAATTTCAATGTATTGATTTCGATTTTTTTTCTTGGGATCCTACTCAACGAGAAATAAGAAACTCTGAAGGATATATAAATCAAAGGCGGAAAAAAACTTGAATAAGACTCCGAGATCTACTACAATATGTCCACTGCTAAAAAAAGCTTAGGGTATTTATTTCAAAAACGGAGAATGATACATACCTTAGTTAAAAAATAAACATTGTTCAGAATTATGAGTTAAGCCATGTTTAATTCTGATCAGTCCATATATCTAGTCTCTGGGGTTAAGTTTTGTTTTTTCACAAATAAGTTGATTTTTTTCATAAAACAAGATCAAAAACGAATTATTGTACTAAAGCAAAAAGGGAGAGCGTATATTGAATTCGAATTAAAAAAAAGGAATTAGGAAGAGGATTAGCGAGTTCGTCTTATAATAGTATCTTCATAATAGTTGAAAGAGGAACATAATTCTGGAGTTATTTCAAGCATTAATAAAATAATTCGAAATATTTTATTTTATAATATGGGTACGTCCTAGTAATGCATATTATTATATAAGTAACATACAAAGAAAATAATAAAAAGTTTCTTTCTCAAATCAATTTAACTTTTTATTCTTTTTCGACGAAATAAGCGCATTATCAAGTAATTGAATAGACTCTATGAAAAGAAATTATATATTATGTGTACATTAAATAATATATATTTTTGAAGTAAAGAAGCGATTAAGAGCTTACAAATTGTGAAAGCTGTTGAGAAAATACATTTATGAAAAATAATTAGTTCGTCTCATTCAATGAAATGAAGTGGAAAAAGGGGGATTCAGGAATAGTGCTTCAATAAATAATGATCAGGGGTGTCATTTCGATTCCAGGACATTTTACCAAAAACCACTTTGCCGGAAAAAGTCATATATATATATTTGATTCTCATTCATATGAATACAATTTTAAATGATAAAATATTTAATCATTTGCCAACAAGTGCAATTATCAAGGGTTGATGATAAATAATTGATTAATTTCATTACTAATCTGTTCAAACATTTGGCTCGAATTGCTATTAAAACCACTCTAACAAACTTCATGACAATTGCACAATAAATCACGGCGTTATCTCCCCAACACCAAAACAAATATTTACTCTGTGTTTTGTTGTTAGCTGTCGATGCTTAGATTCTTTGGGTGACTATTATTTATGACTTTTGCTCCGTGGATTGTATAATTTTTTCGTCCAATGACAAACACATCTTGAGAATTAAAGAATCAGGGGCATTAATGAATTAATGAGCAATTAATCATTGCAATAATTATATTATATTGCAGCTTGATTCAAAATATTCGTATGTGCATGTATGAAAACTTTTTAGAAAAATTATATTCAGTGACGTCGCCCCAGTCAAGAGCATGCCTGAGAAAAGGCCTAATCTTAACATTTGTTATCATTTCGTAATCTTCCCCGTTTAAATTATAATATAGACTAGATTATTTCAAAGGTTTAATACACCAGAACTACTAATAAGAACTGTAAATTTTTTGTTTCAAGATCCATTGTTTTGTCAGTATTTAATGAGTCGTTTAAAATTACAATTTTTAATTCAGGTAAATTCATTCATTCCTAAGGACATCTACTTTTTTGTCTTCATCTGTAGAGCACAGTCCCAAACCGGCTATTTATTTTGATTTCTGATAGAGTAATACATTTTCTTGTGTGCTGTTAGAAGGTGATCCGTGATACTGATAACGTGGGGGTATGGGGGATTGGCTTTTATCCAATATCAGAAAGATTGCTAATCCATCAACAAGAATGAAGATTTTAGATATCTTTTAGATATTAAATTTGGATGGTGGCTAAAAAACCACTGTATTCTTTGAATTTTGATTATTTTTTTAATGTTTGAAAAATATCTTTTAGTAATTAAAAAAATAGTTTTAACGAACAAATAACAAATCAGGACATTTTGAATAAAATCCCCGATTTGGTTAACCCCTATTGAAAAGTGAATATATTTACTTTTAAAATTGTCTTTAATTATACAATATTAGATTTATAAAACTAAAGAGGCTCTAAGGAAAGAGGGGACACACATATCCATAGATATGGATAATACTATCCCCAGGTATGTTAAAAAAAGAAACTAAAAATTAACGTGGTCAATTTTAAGCATTTTTAAGAGGAGTTGTCAAAATGAAGGATATAAACACGAACCCCACTCCATATCTATCAATGATAGAGGCAGTAATTACTCCAACATCAATCCTCAATTCTGCCCCAAGTTCAAAAATGACCTACACTTTTTACTCTTCAACGTTACTTTCCGTCATTCTTGAGCAAATATATATTTGGTTACACTTTATACGACTATTATTTATGTTCTATCTTCAAGAATGAAGGAATAATGAGAACAGCTTAAGAATATATACTCAACATATGTTCAGGAAGTAACTACAAAAAGCCCTCTTCCAAAAACTACTTCATATGGCACGCACGTATGTTTGTATGCAGCGATATCTCCACTTCGGAACAACACTTTAAGTTGAAACTTGCTGTGCGGGTGTGATTGGGCATAAAGATTATGCACATTTAATTACATTTCGGTTTTGATTTATTATTGTCCACAATATTCTATTTAAAAAAAAATAGGTTTAGTGATTTTAAAGCATTGTGATATTACGTTATTTAGTCTCTTCATATATAAATTATCATCCAGTTATATTAGGATAAATACATTACAATCATAAAAATAAGTGAAGATTAATATTCTCTCATCATTGGAGCTCTCCTTGGAAAAATCGAAGATCCACCTCACTCTAGACAGCAACAAGCACCACCTCCAAAATTAAGTAAAAAGGAAAGGGAGGCTGTTTGGAGGGAAGCTAAACGGATCCGGAAGGCAGTGATACGAGCAGTATAGACAATCGTTGTAAGGAATGAAAGGTTGACAAATGAATAAATAGGGATAACACTACAGCCACAAGAGTAAGAGGAAAGTCAGCCCAAAGGAATGAAAGGTTGAGAAAGATTAGGGAGAACAGAGCAGCCTCAAGAGTAGAGGTGAGTCCAGCCCAGAAACAGGCAAGGAACAAAGCGATTAGCAAAGATGAGGAATCAAACTTTTTGGTTATCAAAACTACATTCAAGTTCGACAAATATCCTGCAGTGGTTATTGGTGAAATGAACCACCCATGCCAAAAGGGCGATGCTTTGAAGTTTAAGGCGTTCAGCACAGGAGTCCAGAAGTAAAGGACTATGCTTCTGTTGTGCTGATGGGAAAGTGAATCTCAGTCCACAAAAACCCTAAAAACTCTTCTGCAAGGGAAAAGTTCGAAGTCAAAGGAATTCTTGAAGAACATGAGGCTATACAACTCAGCTTTCTACATGATAAACTCTCAAGCCACTGAGAAGAGGGAAGTGGGATGGATGCCGACATTCAGAGTGGAAGGATGTGTATACCATCTTATTGGATCACCGAGGCACTGCTATTAACCTAGTTTCGTCTCAAATTTAAACGGTAGGTAACTTCTGCAGGTTATAGTATAATAGAAGACATGTCAATGAGTAAGACTATTATTACCTTGAATTCCGATAGATTTTAAATTGTCTACTTGCGCTATGTCCATCTTTTGACTCTCGTCATTATTAGTTATGTTTTTTTGTAGATAAAAATTACATTTTTATTCTTCTCGCGCTCTTCAAAAGTCATTTCTCTTATCTTTCTTTGATCAAAGGTGTGTGAATGAGGGAACACTTTTTTCTGTTCATTGTTGTTTCAACATTTTATTTCATCTTTTCGATAAAACTATACAGATAATGTGTCTTATTATCTGATACTGTGTATATATAGAATCATAGCAAACCTCTGTATTCTATATATTTATTTGTTTAAAGTGACTACCAGACTCAAAATTTCAAGTCTCTATCTACTTGGACAGAAAAGGAGGGGGGAGAAAAAGAGGGAACGCATGAGAGAAGAACAACATTAAATTATAAAGGATGATGTGACGCTTTGCATTCAACATACAGCAAGACGCAAGAATGAGTCTCAATTATCGGAAACTATTCTCTTCAGACTTGGATCAAATAGATAATCATCTTGTAGTGCACTTATTTTTGAAGGAACCTCTTGGGGTCGCCTTTGGTTTGGCGGATGAGAAATTGTATCGACCTTGGATTCGTAAATTAACACAACCTCACATTGAAAAACTTCAGGTAAAGTGTGCCCAAGACATTTTGTAGATTTTGAAGAGGGAATTCGTCTAATAAAAGGGGGGGTCAAATCAAATTCAATTTCAGCCTAACTTTTCAAATACAAGAGGATTTTTTCAGTTCTCTAGAAAAAATATTTTTTAAATTTCTGGTCACCCTACGCCGAAAATTACTTTTTAACCCATGAATAACTATTTTTTTAGTCTATTTTCAAAGTAATAATCGAAATTTGTAAAGTTCATGATCATTAAAACCTTATTATGCTTACAGCAATATTTATATAAGATTTTGAGTCTATAAAGTACAGTTTTAAGGTTCGATAAAGGTCGAAATAAAAGTCAACCTTTCCTAATTTTTTTTTTTTTTAGTGTGTGTACTAGGGTGTCTAATTTTTAGGCTAACCTGTTAATTCGATCATTTGCGGTATTTTAATGAAAAAGTTATACTCGTTAAGTTTCAGTCTTCAAAGGCCGTTTTTATTTTTTACCCCTATAGCTATTTGAAAATGAACACATTGTTGGCCAAAGGTTCTTAAGGGAAACTGGCCAGAATTTTTTTAGAGTGCTAAAAATATAATCTTAAAGCCAAAAAGTTGGGCTAAAATTTAATTTGATAGTTTAACAACACCCCAAAACTAATAGGACTTTTTTTCTTTTCTTTTACCTTCACTCTTGTCTTGAATCCTCATTTATCAGGGATATAATCACTGGGAAGAGGCCTGAGTCCCAAATAATATCACCTCTGTTAATTGCAAGTACTCCATACTCACTCCAACAGTCGTATAATAACCCTTAATAACAAAACAATTATTATGGTAATGCTTATAAATTTTAAGTTATTGATTTTTTTTTCCTTCAAAACTATTTATCATTTATGCAATGATTTTTTGCTTCATCATCTATAACATTATTATCATCATATGGATTTAAGATTTTTTTATTTCTTAAGACCTTATTGGTAGATACTTTAAAGGCTATTTCTAAATAGTAAAATGACCCCTTAATTCGTTATGATGTTGATTAATTCAAATCACAATGTCTAATGCACCCAATGATCATTTCTATAATATAAATATGCATTCATTTCATTAAAATTAGGTATAGATCAGGGATGCCCAACCTTTTTGATATAATGGGCTGCATTGCTGCTTGAAATATTTTAATGGGACACAGGACCTATCATATTAAATTTGATGAAAAATGGCTTCATAAAATAAAACTAACAAAAAAAATATTTAATTAGGCTAAATATTAAAAAATGCCAAATCTAATTTCTCTAGGCCGAACTGTTTCTAAAAAGGTTAATCTATCAATAGAACCAAAAAATCGTTTATAAAATGTTATTTATACATATATTAGATATTTAAAAAATTTAAAATTAAGGGTTAGGTTCTAAATTATCAATGTTATAAGATTTTTTTAACATCATACAATTGATAGGGCTGTAGATTTTTTTTTCTCGAGAAAACCCCAATAATGATATAATTATGAAAATTATAAAAAGATATAATTTTGTACAATTATTTACTATCACTAGCTGATTTTACCAATATTTTTATAATAGTTGCAGAAAATATAACTTAAAGGGCGTGCAAGCTTTTTAGTATTTGTCAATAGGAGCTGTTTTATTTATTTTCAAATGTCGTTATCATTATATAATTCTTAAAGTCTCACTAACACAAAAATTTGGTAATCAGCTATTGTTCTCTTCTCCTAATAGAGGTTCTGAAAGTTGTTGATCTCTGGAATTCGAATTATATCTTGTTAAGTTGTGAACAATTCTCGATTTAAAAAAAATAATAATTGCGTAGTTGGAAAGAATTGACCCAGAATTGTCAAACTACAATTAATTTTGGGGGTTTGTTCTATTTCTTTTGGTATGATACAATAAAGGTAACGACGTGTAAGCGAAAATATATAAGTATAAAATAATCACTAGTGTGTGTGTGCTAATAAATGATAGGGGTGAACATTGCCGATTTATTTGGGAGTTATATGTGTAAGTTATTACTGGACTCAAAGAACAATTAAGGATCAATATTTAAGTAATTTCTGCCTATGTTCTTGCTAGATACAAAATTTGGGTTTATTTCCTTACTCTGACGGAATTTTGCAGCTGATGTAATACAGCGTCATGACAACTAACCTGCTCTCCTCCCAAACGTTCTTCAAATTGTTAGAATTATCACATCGTTTTTCGGTTTCTTTTATTTTTACATACAGGCATGTAATATTTAGAGAATGGATTTGTGTAAGAGCACAAGGAAAAGGCGGGAGCGAGATCTATGGTGTTATTCAATTAAGACCATTCTTAAGATCAGCTGGTTATTATATGATTTGGGGATATAAAATGAATTACTGCTATAGGGAAGAGAACCGTCTACATTTAAAATAACATAAATGCAGAGAAAATAGCATAATTATATTTAAAAACATATATATTCATTTTATTTCACATTCTTAAAACAATTTACACCAAAGATGGTTCAGAGGGAGAAGTTAACACCACGACGACTGATTAAATAATGAACAAAAAAGAAGAAAGAGCACACGCAACAACCGTTTTTCCTTTTCTAATCGCTAACCTTAGTTTTTTTTTCTTTATACACGTCCTTTCTTTAATTATGCATCACTGTTTATTGAGTATTGTTCATACTGGAAATCATTCGAATTCAAACAATCAATGTTTCGAAAACTAATAAAAGGAAAAGAAGAAGAAATATGGTCAAAATTACTTTTTTATCTTTACACACATCCCATCTTTAGTCAAATTGTGTGCAAATCACGTCATAGATCAGAAGTAAAAAAAAGGAAGAAAATAGTGAGAAATAAAGAAGGAATAATGTTTATAAGATCTAGGGAGTCACAGCTCCGGGATCATCAGTCTATTTCAATAGGACTCATCGACTATTGGTACCTTATTCATAGTCAAGGATCTTAGTTGAGGCTATAAGGAATAAAAGAATCACCATTGATTGAAAGAAAGGAATGTTTCAAGATTAAAGGTAAAGTTCAAATCTTTAATATTATACATACGAAGACGGCGAATACGTAATGCCGCAAAATGGCCAAGAGGTGAAATAAAAAAGGGGCGAAAATGTTCGTGGCAAAATTACCTGGAAGCCGTTTGATTCCAGAATTAGCATTTTTGGATCCTATTACAATAAATAATTCATCAGTTCCTTGACTATGGGGAAGGGGGGAGTAAGTTTTAGAGTCCCCACTTGACTAAAATGTATCCTAAAATAACCTTTTTTTCAATGTTATACAAAAACGATGTCTTAAATGAAAAAAAAGTTAATAATTTTTTTTTTTTTCTCAATTGGATTTTTTCCCTAGTAACGATCCTGATATTGTTAAATGTTTTTGATTAGATCTAGTAAGTCAATCCAAAGTTATTATATTTCCTCAATGTTTTAAAATTGATTGCGTTTAATTAACATTTATGTCTATAGATTTCAATACCGTATTTGCTATCAAGGGCGTCTACATAATTTTTTTTTTCGGAAGGCAAAAATTTCAAAAATCTATAGTTATTCAAAAAATAACAGCCCCTCTATCCCACCCCTGCAGACGCCCCTGGATATTTTCTCTTAATCAGGTTGAATATATTTACTTCATTTCACTATTTATATGTATATATTTGCACAGCAATATTCCTCATTTAATCACAAACTCTCATAGATTTCATGGGGTTGCTTTGAGGGTGATAAGCTAGTTGGCCTAATATTGAATAATATTCAACACAAGGATACAAATAAAAACATTGCCTCGATTGGGGATGCTCTAAAACATGAATCCTTGGATCATCCACTTCATAAAGTAGATACATTTATTGTTCATAATCTGTACAAGGTAATCGATATTTGATCAGTTTATATAAAGGGATGGATTTATCTAATGTGTTACTCTTACAGGGTGTTGATATCTTTGGAGATTTGGATCGGTTAATTCATCATTATTTATTATCGGTGGCTGGGAACTATGGACGACGAGGGATTGGGAAAAAACTTATTGAGCTTAGGTTTGATAATACTACTATATAATATTCATAATATATATATTTATCAGGCCTGGATATTGAGCAGAAACTGAGTTGTTCATTTTTGAGTGGCTTTAAGGTAAACAATTTGAACGACTAATGGGAAAAACATCTAAACGGGGTTCACTTATTCACTCCTTTTTTATTGTTGACCTTTTACTCCAGGATCAAGGCTAAAACCATGTGTTGAAACAAAAACCACGTGATTAATTTTTGTACAGATTTAGTTGACATTGAGAAAACTTTTTTGTCCACTAGAGGGTCTGAGATTACTTAACAAATAACTATGCAACTTCTATTCATTCACAGGGTGAATTCTGCAAAGATAAGAATAATTCCCTACGTCACGAGGAAAAATGATTAAGTGACGTCCTCTATGATATCTCAAAAGGCTCATTTTGCACGGCGTTACCTCTCTAACACAAAAATTTACTTTTTCCCTAATAAGTGTTCTGAACATTGATTGGTCAAATTAAAATTAGCTCCTGCTAAATATTGAACAATTCCCAACAAAAAATATTAAATTATAAGTCGATAATTGGTCAGAATTGGCTAACTACCAAGTGATTTTAGGCCTTTCTTTCTATTTTTTATGGGAGGAAATGTAACGAAGTGCTTTTAAAGAAAAAAAAAAATGCGTATCCTATTAAATTTGAATAAAAATTGATCACGTGGCCATCGTTTCGTCTAAAAAAATGAACGAATCAATGGAAAAAGTATAAAGGAATTAGCTCCTGAACGGAAATTTGTCAGAAAAAGTTTGAATTGGTCCATGCGTGACATTAATTTCATTAGATTTGCTTTGAAGATAATACTTACATATATCTTGCAATATATTACTTTAGCTTACAAGAGGCATCAGACAAGGGAATAAAAGAATGCTTCGCAGAAACGACTGGAAAGTATTCTGGGAAAATATTTGAGCAACTTGGATTTATGAAGATTCGTATGATCAAATATAAGGATTTTGAGGAGACGAGAAGTATAGATCTTGGTATGTTTCCAATGAAAATAAGAAATACAAATCATTCCCATACTATTCCCACTCCCACATCATATTTTACGTGCTTAACTTTAAAGCAGATTTAAGGCAAACTACGGCATGAATGAAAAATGCTTTAATGAAGTGTTATAAACAGTGGTTGACCAATTATCAGAAGCCATGATACCAATCTTATTAAGATTTTGAAATAGCTCACAGCTTAATATAAGCTAATTTGAGCACAACCAATTAACATTCAAAACACTAATGAGGGGTAAGACCATTCGTTACCTTTATTATATCTCGTAACCTTTCATTTAAAAAAACATATAAAAGGACTTAAATCAGTTGATAGTTTGCTAATTCTTCTCAACTAATTATTTATTATTCAATAATTGTTGAGAATTGTTTATAACTAAAGAAGAGCAAACTCGAATTCAACTAATTAATATTCAGAATACTCACAAGGTGAAAAAGATTAGAAAAATCAACTGCTGCCAATAAAATAAAGAGTAAATCTGTAAAGTAATGCCTTGACAAACGTTGAATATCAAATGCTGACAAAAAATAGGAAGGGTTTACTTCAGTTACTTAAAAAAATGTCTATGCATTTTGTTGTCAGATGTGAATTTGTATGTTTATTTTCCTCTTCTAAAAGATGATTAGTTGATTTCGAATTTGCTCTTCTTAAGGTACTGTAAAAAATCCTTACAATTACGTTGAGTAACAATTCCATGGCTGGAAAGAATTGGCTTACTACCAACTGATTTCAAGCCTTTTTTCTTTCCATTTTTTGAAGATAGGTTGCAAGGACACTTTGTAGAAATTGTTCATGATTTGGGGATACGAATGTAAAAAGTAAGTTTTTTTATGAATGCAGCCTTTTAAAAATTACAATTTCCTTAATTACGCGCCCTTTCACTGAAAAGTTTGTTAACTCCTGCTTGAGAGATACAGGTTCCTAAAATGTCATTAATTCTAAGTTTGCATTCTGTCCCGGTATTTTTTTTTATACATTCATACAGTGTCTTGTGTTTTATCTTGTTGAAGATTGAACTAAACTAATGAAATGAAAAAGACTAAAGAAATCCCATAAAAATAATAATTAAAAAAAAGAAGACCGATAATATATTTCCTAAACAATAATAATTTTTTTAAATATTTTATTCTTAAATTTTATTAATTTCATAATAATGATATTAAAAAAAAACACTTTAGAAATAATAATAATACATCCAAGTGTCTTAGTGTAAATCTTAAGCATTTTTTAGGATGTAAATTTTTGATAAGTATTTTCTAAGCTTTGGAAAGTAACAAAAAAACCTCAGTTTGCCAACTAAAAAAAGGTAAATAAGGGTTACCATGTCATTTTTCGGCTTTTTTACATACTGAAAATGCTTAAAATTACCAAAAATACACATCACCCCCCCCCCCCCAATTTAAAAAACGGTGTACGGAGGCTTTTCTAGAAAAACAGAATATTATAATCCCAATATCAAATATCAAGAGCGTCTGCAGGGGAAAATTTTAATATTTTAATTTTAATTTTTTTTTTTAAATTCAAAATTATATTTAATTTTTCAATTTTTTTTTGCAAAAATATAATTTTTCATTTTTTTTTTGCAAAAAAGATAATTATTTTTTTTTTTGCAAAAAATATAATTTTTCTAATTTTTTTCTAAAAAATACTTTATTTTTTTGTGAGCAACTATGAATTTTTGAAATTAAAAAAAAAATCATATTTAAAATTTAATTTTTTGTGAACAGCAATGGATTTTTGGTATTCTTTTTCCAAAATTTTTAAATTTTTGGATTGAAAAAAATAATCCAAAAACATAGCCCCCTTCCCCCCATAATATAATCCGGCGGACACCCCTGTATAAATATCATTAATATTTATTCATTAAATGTGAACAATATCTCAAATCTCTATTATATTTCAGGTGTTCATGATGAAGCCATTGTATGGAGAAAGATTCTTTAATGTCGTTCGTATTTTCATTACTTGATGAGTTGTTACTTAAGGCATGATTGAATGCAAATAACATTGTTGACTTCTGAGTGTGTTCTTCAAATAATTGTTGATATATTAAATATACATATACTATTCTCAATTATCCGTTGCTGTTAACAATTAATCAATTAATTATATGTGGTCCGTCTACACGAAAGCAACCTGGCATGATTTTACTCAAAATGGGAGTCTGGTTACATTTCGTGGGCTAAGGGACAAATTGTTGTAATTCAAAAATTACAAACATTAGTTTTATTCCTTATATATTAAATAAAGGCTCATAATACTGCATATTTCAATCCACCCCTGAAATTAGAACATAAACCCTATATCTTGTCAAAATAATTCAATCAAATATTGATTCGTTTATATTGATTTGCCAAAAGAAAAATTTGGGAATTTCTTAATTTTTGGTTTAAGATTGTTTTTGTGTTGATGCGCTACATTTAACATCGGTAACGTTGACACACGACATTTCACTACTCACAAGGCACCATGGTATTCTAACCACGCTCCCTCGTTTGGAGCATTTCACGCTTTTCCCTCGCCCTTTAAAATCTTTTAGCGGGAAACCAAAATTTCAAAAAGTGTACAGGAATGTTCCTGTAGTCTTTCTATCCTCACTCCACCTCCCTCTTCTGAGTTGTATCACTCCGAGGGATTCACGCGTACTCTAGTTGGGCTACTGTCCTTTCATTTGATTATTATTCAATTTCATTGATTTATAATAATTTAAGTTGAGTGCGATCCGTTTCAACCGGAATTTTGAATTGGATTCCTCCCTATAAACAATATTGAGAAATGGTATACAAGTGAACTACTAACTAGTTAATAGTATAATTATAGCTCCAAATATTTTGTTCTAATACGTGATCCTCCTCAATGATTATTCAGGAAGCTTTACAAAACTTCTCCATTGGAGTCCTCATTGGATCTGTTTCCTTATACCCTTCCTTCATTCTCTTCCCGTTCGATGATCCTCATCAACAAAACTATCGATCAAACGATGAGAAAATCATTCCTAGAATAATAACGTGGATAACCTTCAGCTTTTTCTTACTGAAAATTAAGAAACATGGCAATGCCTTAAATCGGATAATGTCTGATATCACATCCTTCGTATTACCCCATTTCCTTCAAGGGATCTTTGGAATCCCAACAAAAAATGATAAAAACAGGGTTCGCAGGAGAATTAATCGACTGAACAGAAATTTGAAACAATTGAGTTTGATTTTGGAAATATCTGATTTGACACTGAAGGAGATGATTGCTTGTTATTTCTATAAGGCTTATATTTTATTTAAATTGTATTTATTAGGATCACAATAATTTATCAAGTAAAAGTAGGTATATTAAATTAATTTATTCATATTTTATTAGTATTAAGCAGAGGTGGAGAATTGGACTTGAGACTTGATATTCGACTTACACTTAAATTCATATTTTGAAGAAATGGACTAGATATGATCTCATAATCAAGGAATATGGGTTTGACTTAGTCTAGAAAACTATTTTAAACTTAATTCAAGAAAAGCATTAACATTGGGGTTTTTATTTTTGGGGATATTCTCGTTGAGTATGATCTCGTTCGTAAATAATAAATACTGTTTAATTAAAGTATTTATATTTTAGAGTGAAGAATAAATTTTAAACTATTCATGCCCATATATTCTCAATTTATCATTATCACTAAATTGTGCCTGAATTTTTAAGAGCCCACCGGTCCTGTAACCCGCGACAAAAAAAACTTTAATCGTAAAAATTCTTAACCAACTCATTCTTCATTCAATATGTATTCAACGTTTAATTTAATTGACTATTTACATATAATTAAAGGAAACTTATATTATGAAATAACTAAATGCAAGTTTTCCCTCTAGCCATAAAACCTTCAGAAATTCTGGGGTCTCTGTAGAAAACCCCTATTTAACACTATGCAACCTAAATATATTATAATTATGGAACTTCTAACAAACTCGAAATAAATCTGAGGACTCGGACTGGACTCCAAAAAAATATTTAAGGACTTACGAGCAAATACTTGAGACTCGACATGAACTGTGATACAAGGACTTTTTCCCTACCTCTGAAATTAACTATGGTATTAACTACTATTAATATATTCTATTTTAGAGTTCTTGTTCATTGTATGTACCGCCTTTAGTCTACGAGTCTAATCCTTCCAAATATCCTTACAAACAGGGAAGAAAGTACCTTCAATTAAAATGAATGGCAACAGAAGTTGAACTCTGTTTAAAAAAAAAATTAATTTTTGGCTACAATAACAAGTTAAACAAAAGGATTTGTTAGCCAATCGCTCTTTATATTTTTGTAGAATAATATCCCCCATTTAGCTAATATTTTGTTATGTAAGAAGGCCCATATAAACTTTTGCTCCTATAAAAAAGTATATAATGAATTATTCATCTAAAAAGTTATAATTGTCCGATTTCTTTATACATATTAATTATACTGATAACAGTTAAAAGCTATACTATGTATTAATTCCTTTCATTACGACATTAACTATTTTTTGCTGTATGAATAACGTTTATAATTTCATAATATATTAATAAATGCAATTAAATTTTTGTTGATATAAGATTATTTAGGTTTACACAATTTCTTGCAGATGTAAAACTACCATAAATCCCGAGGGCAGAGTCTTTGCATACTTAAA
Source organism: Lepeophtheirus salmonis (assembly GCF_016086655.4). Classification (NCBI taxonomy): domain Eukaryota; kingdom Metazoa; phylum Arthropoda; class Copepoda; order Siphonostomatoida; family Caligidae; genus Lepeophtheirus; species Lepeophtheirus salmonis. The sequence continues at coordinate 8,187,936 of NC_052131.2, read as the reverse complement.
TGACTATTTCTAACTTTTAATCATAGTATTAGCATTGATTCTTCAATTGGTTGGATAACATTTTTCATAATCACATATACTGTCAACTCCAGATAAGAGTAATTCCTATATTTCAGCATAAATGTTGGTTTTATACAGACTTTGCTCTTATTTGAAGTGAAAATAATCCCATGTTTTATAGCACCAAGTGACAATGTATTTCTTACTTTTTTTTTTGTTCATGAAATGCACAACTAAATAATTAGATCCTTTAGGGCTTGTATTATTCGGGTTTTTTTTAAGATACCGAACAAAATTAAACAAAAGACATAGTGAATTTTGTCCTTAAATTGCAAGGAATTGAAATGATTAATCCTTATTAACATTTGTAATTAATGAAATCATAAAACAAAACAAAATTAAAGTTATAGAAATGAACATTAATGAATTATATTAGGCAAACCAAAGAACAAAATTCATAACATCTATCACAAAATAATCTGCATGACCGACATTCCAATAACAAAAGAAGTCGAATGGTTATTTATTGAGCACGCAACAATGTTTTTTGTTTTTTAACATACCGGTGTTTCATATTATTTGAATCTCTGGGCACATATCTATTCCTATTGATGGTTAATTTCAAGTACTTATGTAAAAGTGATGAAACAGTAATTAACGCACATTGGTTCATTGGTTTTTTTTGACGTCATCACTCATCATTAAATTTCATGTCAGGAGCAACCTCACTAGTACTACAAATTTCTTCTCGTGGATATAAATATATGCTGTTATATCCAAGTTCAATTAACCAGTGTCAACTTGGTTCGGGAAAAAAAAAAAAATAACAGAATAAAAATAGAAAAGACAAACGAGAAGAAAAAAAAAGTAATCAAAGAATATTTCTAGATCTGTGCATTTCCAAAAAATTTCCTCTTAAAAATTACGTGGAAAAGTTGCATTTATTCAGATTATGTACTATTTAGCATCATGTTTAGTGATGCTAATCCATAACATTTTGTGCATTAAAAATAGAAACTGAAAATCAACATGGTAACCCTGACAATTTGACGAATTTTATTCAATTACTCAATTATTCCTTGAGTCCAATAAGGGCTAAAAATTCTATCTCTACAACAAATTCTCGGCGGGTGTGTCTGCCGGATATTTTGGGAGGGTTACATTTTATTAAAAAAATTTGAGAAGTTAGTTATTCTCTGCACTATAATTTAATTTGATCGAATTACATTTTTTAGAAAAGAAATCCTACAAAAAAAAACCCTTAAAAGTGTTGGTTTTTTTTTTTTTTTTTAGGGGGGTTGTTTACGGGAAGAAATTTGCCATATTTGTACTATTATTTGCTACTAGAATGCTACACTTCCTCACAGTGAAAAAACAAATTCACTAAACCTCAACTAATAATTGCTAAATATACGAATAAATTCTAAACAATGAACTATCCAAGGTTAATAGAAATACAAGGTTAGACCATTATGTATTGTCATTATCGGTATATCGACAAATCCGACAAACCATCTGTTTCTCATCCGGTAAGTATTTTCCAAATTCCTGGGCCTCCATTTTCATAAATCCAGACAGAAGGCGACGTTATTTTAGGCATTTTATTCAGATCTATATCGACTATCACCCTCTAATATTATACTAATATTGAATAATAAAGGCGGGAATGATAACGTTCTTGATAGATAATAATTCTATAGTGAACTTTAGATAAGGAAACTAAAAAAAACTAGTTTCTAGTGATGAGACTAGGACCAATAACTTTGGTTCGGTCTTAAATATTTTTTTAGACCAATTTTTTGGTGCAGACGACAGGCTTAAACCATAGATCGTAATTTCCTTTCCAAAAAAAAAAAATACTTATTACTTTGACACCCTCAAAACTGACCAAAATATTTAAATTGTAGTAGTGGTAATAAAAAGGGTTCTAGGACATTTTTCTGAATGCCACTCTGCCGAATGGACACTTTGCCACTTAAAAAAAAAATTAAATCTTCTATAATGATTAATGCTGCAATGCTACGTCATTATAATTCCCATTCATTTTACTCCAATTTTAAAAGATAAAAGATATAATTATTCACAACAAATTGAAAAATTAGGAGTTCAATAATTAACTATCATATCTGACTCCATAATCATCATGATGGTTCTGTCATTGGACGAACATCCTTACACTACACACATGGGCGTATGCTGTATTATATATGTTACGGGCAATGCGGAGAATTGGGCATTTTGCAAAATGCCTGTTGGAGCGGGTAATGTGCAAAATGCCTAGCCAATCTATAAAATTTCTAATAGAGTGGCCATTTTACGTTCATTTACATAGTCAGGGAAAATTATTGAACAATTCATTGCAAGCATTTTAGTGCAGGGATCGCCAACCTATGAATCGCGGGACGAAATGCAGACTCCCAATATTTAGGTGCGGCCCACTACTCATTATCGCTTCAAGTAGTATTTTTTAGCATAATTGTCAAAACATCATAACGCGTAGAACAATCATAATATGTACCAATATTTAACGTCATCTCGTATTTTCTTAGACTCTAACAGGGTTGCCAGATAGGCTTTTTTAAGCAGTTTCGCTTTTAAAAATTAGATTTTGCTTTTTCATAATTTGGCCTAAAATTGAAATAAATTTGTATTTAATAGTTTTGTTTTATTCATCCATTTTTCATGAAATTTAACTTAATAGTTTCTGCGGCCCATTAAAATATTTTGCGATAAGGCCCATTACTTTAAGAGGTTGGACATCCATGATCTAGTGCATTTCCATCGAAATTTATATTGTATTCCGACTCTCAAACTATTGTGTGATAAGAAATTATCAAGAGAGACTCCATTCTATTTTGCAAACTTTATCGGCTAACAGGTTGTGCAGGTGGACAGCTATTCCCAAGGAGGATAAAAACCTATCCCAACTACTATCCTGAGTATCAAGAACACCTTTAATATATTAAAATACACTCCAGCCCACAAGTTATGCAAGTGGACTGTTTGTCCTTAAGGGGGATCATTATCCACTGCTACCACTTCTCTGAACATCAGGGACCCCTTTTGGTATCTTATAATATACCCCATGCACGGGCTGATAAAAAAAGCCGCAAGTTTAAAAGTTGGATCATTAGCGACCGCCTCCGCTTGATGGATCATCAATAACACCTTTTAATATCCTATAATACACTATCATTAGCCACTGCCACCGCTTCATTGAGGATTAAGAACTCCTTCTAACAGTTTTTTATATATAATATAAATAGAAATAATAGTGGTAGGGTGCTTTGTGGTAGTGAGAGTCCGAAGAGTTTCATCAACTTTTTTGGTGGTCCTGTGGAATGGTATTTTCTCGGCTTCTAAGACAATTAGGGAGATCTAGTTTTTTGTTTAGTTTTAGTATTTGACGAGAACAACTTTACTGCATTGAAGAAACCTTGATTTATGTAGTACGTGTAAAAACTACGTGTTAAGATTTTTTCACTGCACCGGGTATGGCTATCCGATATAGGCTGGACTTGAGGGCTTACATTTATTGAAAGAATATGATATAACCACAGATTAGCATCTATTAGAGATATATGGAAATATAAACCAGGATAGGCCTGAAGTGGAGAGCATAGAGAGAACTACGGTTGATGACAATAAATGTATATTCATTCAACAATAAGTATCCGAAGAAGAAAATTGTGCCATCTGCAGCCTTAAATGACATACTTCAGAACCTTCCACTGTTGCCATGTGGAAAATGAAGATGATTTGACAAATATAAAGTGCTCACATTGACAATCTGCTCTGGAATGCCAAGAGCAACAAAAATGAGCGAATCACAAGCAAGAACAAGAAGCAAACAGGATGATGCAAGGTCTGAAAGGAGTCATTCTTCAGTGTTGATGAATATCCCAGAGAGAAGGAAGTTATATTGTGACTGACCACATTAATTCTGTCAGATGGAAATGAAAAAGGCTTTAAGCGGTGCAATTGCATAAACTCCAAACAAATACGTTCATCTGCAAAAAAGGGACACCTCTGTAATAGCAAATACCATAATAATTAATAGCACAACATGTTGCAAAAGTTGTTTATTTGGTTAATGTGTGTTTGTTTAGGATATATTAAGTAAAAATATTTATATAAAAAATTAAGTATGTTAGGAATGTTCTAAAAGGTTATTTTTGAAATTATTCCTTTTGATGCTCTAAAATATATGTTTTTGTCCATTGTGAAGAGACTTATATAATTTATATGAAATATAGAACCGTGTAGTTTGAATATCATTAAATAGGATCAACAGTTCTAATGCAAATTTGTATTATATCTTTACTTGTTGCTGTAGTCATCTTGATTTGCCCACATTTTATCACGTTCATTCAAATTGTTCACCTTTTTGGCTAACATTCTTGTATTAAAAATAACTGAACCCTCCGGTTGCAGAGAAGCTGTATGACGGTACCACAACCAAAGTTTCACATACCTTTACGGAGCCCACTAATTATAATACCAAAAAAAAAAAAAAAAGTTAAATCCCTTGATTTGTGTGAATCCTTGATGGTTAATGAAGCGGTGACGGTAGCTAATTACCTAACTTTTCGACCAGCAGATCACTTGCACAACCTGGGGTGTATTATAGGATATTAAAAAGGTATTTCATCCTCAGGGAAGCGGTGAGTAATGATCCACCTTTTAAACCTGCAGCTCTTTTGAACAACCCGTGGGTGGAACGTATTATAAGATATCAAAAGGGGTCCTTGACGTTCAGGGAAGCGGTCGCAATATATAATAAACAGTTCGCTTACGTAATCTGTGGGCAAGGGTGTTTTATAATATATTAAAAGATGTACTAGATACTCAGGATAGTGGTGGCGATTGGTTTTGATCCCCCTGAGGTACCAGCTGTCCACATGTACAACATGTTGGCTAAGGTATATTTTGCAAAGTAGAAAGTGGTCTCTCGTGACAATTTGTTAGCATACAATAGTTTGATTATCAACACAATAAACAATATACAATATAAATTTCAATGAAAATACACTAAATTATCAAATGATGTGTCATGAAATGGTACCTTAATCAAATCCTCAATGATCAAATTGCTTGCAATGAATTGTTTAATTATCAAATTACCCACAATCAGTTTATCTGACAATGTAAATGAACGTAAAATGACCACACTTTTGGAAATTTTATAGATTGCACAGACATGATTCAAAATACCCCATTTTCCATATTGTCATTAACATATATATATTTATCAGAGAGTGGTCTTAAAAGTTTACAATCTCAACGTGAAGATGGAAGCGCTCGTTAATAAAACCTAATCACATCTTTCTAGTATCTATTGACACCAATTCAATGAAGTTTCAGCAATTTTGGAAGCGCAGTTGTTATGTTACAGTTGTTTGAGTGAGTTGACTTGAGTATTTTTATGGAAATGGAAAAAATTGTGTATTGAGCTGTTATTAAATATTTCTTTGTAGAAGTGTAATCAGTAAATAGATTCAAACAATAACAGACATATCACAGCATTGAGTCGGAGTAATTGAGCCAAAAGCAAAAAGTGTCTTGTGACCAATTATTTTGCAGAGAAAAATACCGAGTATTATTTGGAAGGTTTATAGAGATGGGAGCATGTATTTAATTTCTCGAGTGCCATGAGTTTTGTTACAACGGTTCGAGCCAACTATTGAAGTATCCTCATAATGAAAGGACTCAATAAATTATCATTTAATCATTGCAATTTGCAGTAAATCAACCTTATGGTAGACGGTATATATAGTTATAAAAATTCCATGCATATTATATTTTTTTTTTTGGTTTACGCAAACAATAATAAGATATTCCAATTATACCTAAGGAAAAGAGAATGATAAATGTCACGAAACCTCCTACAAACAAGTTACTTCAACCGGTGAAAGAGAAATAAATAAAATGATTTAGGCTTGAGCACTTTTTTGTGAGACGACTAAACAGTTATTGTGATAAACTTTTGTCATCAAATTAATAATAAGACGATAAGTATGGTTTGGATGGATCTTTTTAACGGAACATACGAGTATATGAGCTTAAGTCAACTCATTGTTCCATTCACCTCCTAAATGTTTATCACATTGGACATTGAAGAATTCGTTGCATTTGGATATCCATCATATTCTGGGATTTCATCTCTTTAGAAAAGGTTCTTGCGCCTTACTCGATGGATATAATCTTATTTAATGGAAGTAGCAGTCAATGTGATGATGTCCTTTAACGTCCAAATCTGTTACTATATCATACATTCGTTCAAATACACATCCGTTCCTCTATATCTTGAATAGAATCGTTGCATACCTCTATAATAACTGAGAATATGTTTAATCAAGAGGAGTAATACTGGAATGAAATGTAAAGAGAGGAACAAAGAACTTCCCTTCTTCAATTGTAACTCCTTCCAATGTCTACTTTATTTCGTCTCTTAATATTCGTAGAAAACTCTTTCATTGATTGGAGTCCTAAAATGTCATTAATGTATATAACAAACAACTCATATCTATGACACTGATAAAGTTTATAAGGCTGAATTATTTTTGTTATTCTAGATCCTTTTTCCTTAGTTCTTTCATTAGAAAAAAAATAGAAGACGATCTTGGAACATGAATTTAATTTGGGCCTCTTTTCTACATATATATCAGGAAAGCTGCAAAACATATTCTACTCTCCTATTACCCACACGTATGCAATATGCATAAATAGTTCATGGGAACTATTATGTGATTCCTATGTTAATAAATTATCGGTGATCTTATAACTTTAGTACAGTTATATCGGAAAATATGAATATCGTTTAATATATTTTAAAAGTTAGTGAGTTGAAAGTCATTTTCTGAATTACTAGATCACTTGTGATCATATTTAAATATCACTCAATCGTGAGGATTTAGGATCTCCACATCAATATTCAATAAATAAATTACGGATTACATTAAATACTTACGATGGAACAAAACTGTATATATAAGAACGATTATTTGAGTATTCATTGACTAAATTATAAATTATGTTCCATGACAATTGTAAAGCATATTAATAGGACATTACCAATAAAATTATTTTATTATTTATCAATTGTAAATCATGGTCTAATGCAAATATGTATTTATTCATATGTTTCATTGATTTAAGTTTATTTTTTTATTTTGTGTTAATTGTTTAGCCTTATAATTGATTAATTTACTACGATTTACACTTATTACAATCATATACTAGTAAATATTTAGGTATGTTGTAAAAACATAAGATTTTGTTGACTACTCTCATTTGTCAAAGGTTTATTCATAAGTGTCTGCTTCGTTCCAGAATACCGTAGTAGTTACAAGGGATCAAAGTCTAAAAAAATTCAGTACAGTGCTTACTTTTCTTAGTGTCTATGTTTAGTTATTCAATATTTTAATAAATAAAATAAAAATTATCTTCAACAATAAAATCTAAAAGAATATTTTCACTAACTATAATATTTTAAAACTAATAGCAGAAGACCCATATTTAGATAGGAATTATTGACGTTGAATGTGATGAAGAGCATCATTTTGATCGTTTTATATTTCGAGCAAATTATCAATTGCATGACAAAGAAACTAGTTTCTGAAGTAAATGATAATATTCAAAAAGATATAAAAATAAAAACGAAAGAGTAAAAAAGGATTAAAAATTGAATAGTGAGGAATATGATTTATTCTATAAAAAATATTCATAATATTCTTCAACTTTTATAAAAAAATTTTTATTGTATAATTGTATTGTACAATATTATTACTAATATTGATTAAATTCAGCCATCTGCTCATATTTACAATAATACACATATCAATAAAGCAAAAATATAGAATACCCCATAGCGTATCTCCTCTCGCAAGCTTTCCCTTGCATTAAGGTTTACTTATGAATTCTAGATTTTTAATGATGAAGTTATTTATACTTATCAAAACTACATAATAAATTAAAAAAATCGTTGGTGTCTCCTACCTTAAAATGAATCCAGCAATGTTTCCTATAAATTATCACATTTGCTTGTTCTGAATTAAAACCAAGTTCACAACCTTTTTTATTCTAAACATTCCAAAAATTTGAAAATATAGTGCAATTTTCATGTGCGTCCGCAAAGGTTGGCCTGGAGGGACTGGACCCCCCCCAAAAAAAAAAAAAAAAAAAAAAAAATTATGAAATTTTGGTTGTTTACTAGAAAATTTAATTTGAAAATTTTTTTAAGGATAGCTATGGATTTTTGAAAACTTTTTCCAAAAAATTTAATATTATAAATTTTTCCCGAAAAATTTATTTTGTGTAAACAGCTGTGGAATTTTGAAATTCTTAAGAAGAGCTATGGATTTCGAAAATGTTCTCCAAAAAATTTAATGTTTAAGTTTTTTTCAAAAATATTAGTTTTTGTGAATAGCTGTGGATTTTTTAAAATTAAAAAAAAATTTAATTTTAAAATTTTGTTTTCATATAATGTAATATTTGATATTTAATTTAATTGATAAATTTGTTTTCCAAAATATCTAATTTTTGGATTTAAAAAAAAAATTCCAAAAGTAAGACTTACCTGATTTTGAGTATCTTTTAATCACATTCCAAAAATATTTTTGAAGTTCAACAATATCAGATTCTGAATAGACACTTAAATTTTTAAAATACTAGACCCATATTTCCTTTTTTAAGAAAATAGATATATACGTGGTACAGTAGCAAGATCGAGGTAATTATTTGTTTAGCGAATTTTACCACAAGACTAGTTCAGACCTAAGTAGATAAAGTTATAGTTATGTCAGACCTGTCTAGAACTAAAACCCAACCCTGGTCTGGGCATACATAGGTAGTGGGCAGGAGGACCTGTAACCCTCCTCAAATAAAGGAATTTTTGCTTTTTACTAAAAAATTTAATATTTGAAATTTTTTCCCAAAAGAATTAACTTTTGTGAACAGCCGTGGATTTTTGAAATTTTATTTTCAAAAATTTAAATTTTTGTTAATAGCTGTGGATTTTGAAAAATTAAAAAAATATATATTTTTCAAAAAAAAGCATGTAGCACATTGCCCAGGCAATTTATAAAATTTCCAATTTACTATGTGAAGTAAAATAATTTGAAAAAAATGTGATTTTTAAACCATTCATTCACCTCACTAAATTTGTATGCCTGCGTCTCTTGAAGACAAAAACCCCTGATGAGGTTGCTCATAATTTACTTCACATCTTTAGTGAGCACACATACATTAGAAAGTGACAATGTTAGGGGGTTTGCTAATATAATAATTCTAGAACTGGTTACAATGTGGCCAGACTGCAAACTTGTGCATGGAATGCCCCGTCACTCACAATCTCAGGGATCCGTTGAGAGAGCCAATCGCGACATCCAAGACATTGTTATGATGTGACCAACGTGACAATATGATAAATAAGTGTTAAAGTACCAGTTCCAAGTATGGACCGTGTAAAAACAGATCCCCACAACATCTTGGCAGTTGTGATGAATGTAACAGAGACAGGATATTATAAATTAGGTACAAAAAATGGGCTCTTAAAACAACTCTATATAAGAAACCAATTTGAGCCATGCAAGGAGTCATCCCTAAGTATTAATGAAGTTCCCAAAGAGAATGAAGTCACTTTGAAACAGACCACACCAATTCTTTTGAAATAAGTTTTTTGTTTTTAAGTTTTGAAGAATATAATAAAATATACAACTGTGTAGTTCGAATATTATTAGATAGGATCAACGATTCTTATGTACATTTTTATTACTTGTTGCTGTAGTAATCCTGATATGCCCACATTTTATCACGTTCATTCAAATTGCTCACCTGTTTGGTATATATTATATTAGTTAAAAACAACTAAACCTTTTCGGTTGTGGAGAAGCTGCAAGAGGGTCATTAACCACAACAAAAATTTCACATACCTTAACAGAGCCCTCTAAGTATAATAGCAAAATAGTTAAGCCATTGAGCAATTTAGAATAACTAGGGTCCTTGATGGTCATGGGAAGAGACGGCGGTGGGGTTTTTGGCGCACGTACAAAGTATTGAACGACAAAGATATAAAAAAGACGCAAAAATAATTGTATTTCATTGTTAAACATATATACAGTCCCAGAAATATTTAAAAAATACGTAGAAAGAGTGAGAACACTTTGGAGTACATGTGTGATTAAACAAAGAATGCAATTTCTTTGTTTTCAATCATATCTTCTGCGTCATATTTTAATTTTTTTTTTTTTTTTTAGTTTATTGTTATAAATATTTTGAAAATGTGATTTTTAAAGGGTCTTTGATGCTCAATAAGCCACCTTTTGATCATAAATGAGTTTGATTGTCCGAATACAGTATAAATTTCAATGAAAATGCACACGACTATCAAATTACTTGCAGTGAATTGATCCTTATTAAATCTTTAATGAATTGTTTAAAAATCCAATTTTCCAAAATTATTTTACCTGACAATGTAAATAAAAGTAAATTGACCACTCTATTGGAAATTTTAAAGATTGCCCAATTTTCCACACTGCCCGTAACATACATGATATATGAATATAATCCTGCGGGCGCTCCTGCTAGTGCATGAAATAAGCCTTCCTTGTCATAGGTTATTAGAAATTAGACAAAGTATTATTACCTCCTTATATTATGTAGTATTATATCTAATATATCTCTGATAATCCTTAATATTCAAATTTGATTATCTCTTCGTATGGTATTCTAAATCAATAATACACATATGATATTTATGTTATTCAAGACATGTCTCTCTATTATTGCTATGGAATTTGATATGTTTGAAATGCCCCATAGGCCATATTATAAATTAATTATTCCCCTTTCAAAAATGCATTCGGTTAAAAAAAAAAGAGTTGGAGATCCTCTTAATATAAACTGACATTAAATTAAATGAGTAAGGAAGGTGGGGAACGTGTTAGTCAATAAATAAAATATTTGTTTGTTAGCGAGGTAACACCTTCTGGTAGGTTATGGGGCGGAATTCAAATTCTGTGGTTATGAGAAAACTTCAACAGGTAAATTTTAGTAACTACCAAGGTTAATAGAAATACAAGGCTACACCATAACGCGTGTACGACTGATGTTTGACTTCCACCATGCTTTTAATAATATATCTTAATACGTCATGTAGATGAGGGGTTACATGTTTTGTCAAAATCTGTTTTTCTTGACCAGCAGTCGGTACAATACATCAGATTGAAAAATTATAACCAAGGAACAAATACATATAGAGGTCTAGTAAGACGATATTGTAACTAATGTTGATAGTGGTTCCCTCGTGCGCCCAGTGTGTATAACTAATCTTATGAACAATCACAATGATGATATAAAGTATTACCTAAAAGGATATTTATTGCAAATTTTTATGATATGATGTTAATATGTGACAACTGTTACGAATGCTTTATAATTTTTAGTTTCTTTCGGCCTTTTTGATAGTGTTCTTTAGCTCGTTATTTATCCGTTTGACTTTATAGTGCAGCAAAGTACGGACAATATGTAGAGCTAATTTTTCACAAACGTAGTCTTGGCAAAATGTTAGGGGCCACATATATACTTAAGAATAGTGATTTTTAGGAGCTTAAGAATCGTATTGTATGATAAGTGGCGTAAGGAGTAGAAGTTGCTCTCAAGTAAAATGCTCTTAACAAATTTGGTATCCCAGGTCCCGCACAGAAAAGTGTTGATGAGTCTGTATTGTATCTGTTCAGCCACAAGAAGATTTCACTAGTTTCAATCTCAGTTGTAAACACAGTTAGCTTTGTGCGTAGGTAACTGCATGTCTCTCAAGAACCAACATGTAACTTGTTGAGATTTTGTAAACAATAGCAAGCAAAATATTCTAATGCTTGATTCTCTACAGCACATCAAGGATGGGATCAAAATATACAAATTTGCGCCATGGTATCTCATCTACAATTAAATTGCATACTCGATCCTTTTCCTCCAAAGTGTTGCATCTCCATTCCAATAGCCTTAGCAAATTAGGACAGCCCCCTCATTCACGTGGAACTTTGACATTCAGGCCTGTATTGATGAAAAGCAGGTAGTTTGAACTTTGCCAAAAGAAATCTGTAGTACGATGAATTTTTTTACTAGGCACTGACAGCAAAAGTCTTGAATTTATTTTTATAGGAGCATTCGATCTTTTCGCCTGCATCACGGAGCTGAATGGATATAAGGAAAGGTTGCAATTTAGAAATGTATGGCTGCATTGAACAGATTATGTCTTTCACATTTGTCAGAGGTGTGAATTTAGCCTTTTCTTGCTGCAATCTTTTTATCGTCCCATTTTTAAGATAGATCCATTGTCTGAGTTTTAGCATTCGAGATAGTTCTTCGTTAGATTTACCGAGTGCAGAGATTGTAGAGACATTCATGCAAATGTTTTTTAAATACCAATATCTTCTTATAAGTACATACCATAATCATACCTGCTGAATGTCTTTCAAGTAAAGTCAAACGAATTGGGCTCTGATCTTGACTAAGTCGTAGAAAAAGACGACGTTGAAGAGTTACTTTGGGGGAGGTACAACGAATATAGTGGGGATTGCATTAGGTATCAGTCTTTTTTTTTTGAAGCAGCATTCATGAATATGCAGTCCTCAAAATGTTTATCACTTACGTTGCATGATACTCACTCGACCTTCCTCTTAAACCGGATCGAAGAGAATTTTGAATCCATCTTTTGCAGATATTATCGTTAAGAAAAATCTAAAGAAATGCAAACGGTTGGCTTTCCAATTGTTGGAACAATTTACCGCAGCACAATAAATTCCCCTGGACGTTTTCATTTTGGATTAAGCCATTAAAATGTGGAAGCAATATTAAAGTGCCTTACAAGAGGCTTAAAGTTTATTATAACCAACTTACCTAGTTAATGTTCGTTGAAATATTTAATTTTTTGAAGATTTATTTACTTACCTGTCTTGTTGATACACCCTGAAGGTTTGGGGGCGCAACTGTCCCACATTTGCCAGTAGCCCTTACCTGTAGCTAGACCTCTATATGTATATGTACATATATGCTCTGTGTTCTAACCTTGTATTTATATTAGGCTTGGTAACTACGTAACTTTAGGTGTTGTAGTTAGTGTTGAGTTAATCTTTATTTATTCGGCCCAGTCCAGTCTTAGGATTGGTGCTTAAGAATGTTGATCCTTCAGACTATCAGTAACATAACTGATTAAAAAAAAAAAAAAAAAAATCGATTGACGTCAACAAAGACCAAACTTTATATGGAGTACTGAACTAGTCCGCACCGACACTGACCCAGGTGGGACTTTATTAATCAGGTATGTCTCTACAACATGGATTGCAGAGTTCAAAACATGCAACTCAGAGTGTGGCCTACCGTGCATTCAATAATATAAACTTTACATAGTTCTTCTTTTACCTGATATATACTGTAAAATATGTTATTATAAACATATTTTCAATAACAAAGATAAATTTATTCAATAGTAACTATCAAAATAAGGGATATTTCAAGTAGACAATAAGTAAGAGTTCATTAATAAAAATCATATGAAACTTCATAGTAAATATAAGTCATTTTATGTTGATTTAGATTGCAGCTTTGATTTCAGTTGTTGTTTTCCTAACAGATACTCTTTTTCGGCTCTCTTGTCCTATTCCATTATTGAGTTCAATAGCCAAGTTCTGGCCCATAATATTGAAAAGGATTTGTGAAATGTTGCCAAGAATGATTGACCATTTGTGACCCTGTTCACACTCTTTGGCAACAATGACTTCAATTGCTATTTCAGAGCTCTCCTACATTTTTTCATATTTAGGTAACAACAAAGGAAGTTCTTGGATTTGGTGTTCAGATTAGGCAGTCCTTTTCTTCTTGTATGCTGCTAATGTAAGTAAATAGAGAATGAGCGTAGAGACAAGTGAGGAGGTGATAACCTCCTCTGCTCATTATGTTAATGAACTTGCAATGTATCCACAAAAAAAGACAGGGCATTACTTTCATCTGTAGTGGTCATTGTCTTCAGATCCGAAGGCTGCCAATCAATGAGGAAGATTTCAACCTTTTCAATGTGAACATCTGACAACATCTCTTTAATCTCTCATATCGTTGAATATCACAAGGGACTTTATTCTGATCTTCTTTTCTGCTTTCAGGATTTGCCTGACACTGAAGTAGTAATTGACTCTGCTGAGTTGTCTGTACCAACCGAATCTTTCTTTAATGTTATCGGACTGGAACATTACAAGCAATATTTATATGAAGTCTTCATCTGCTTCATATGGTAAGTAGTCGACAAGATCGGCTACAGCAAGACATGTATGTCTGTTTAGTTGGCGCCCATGGCCATGTTGCTTGTCGACCGACTTGGTGATGAAGTCATCATCTATGAGATGGAGGCTGCAGATTCTTGAATTCTTAGTTATTGTCTAAATTGTCTCTTGGCTTTTTTTTTGTTAACTTTTGATCTTGGAATGGCTTCGATTGGAGCTCTTGATTAGGGGGCACATTGAAGCCTGAGAATCTGTGAAAAATGATGCCAGGGATCTTGGGAGTGCCGGTATATCCCTGCTGACATACAGCGCAGCATCTCTACCCCATCTTCTTCCAAGTAAAAATGATTTGATAACCACGTCAAAATAACAAATCTTTGTAGTTTGTACTTTTTATCAACACTAAAGGAAACAAGATAAATATCTAGGCATATTTGACATTGGCGTGCTTTTCTTATTCTAAGAGAGCAGTCCAGATAAATTAAGAGCGTTCTTGGTATGAATGATAGTAATTCTTTTTTTTAGATCGATCCCTCATATGTAATATAGATCATATTATATCTTAATTTTTTTTGTTATATTACATTGACAGATAGTTAATCAGCTCATTGAAAGGTCAAGTTATTCATCGTAAAAAATATTATTAAGTCTATTTTTCTGAATTTATAACACAAACTCAATTTTTTTAACTGTTTCAACCGTCCCAGCCTAAGATGACAGTTGCAACATTTGATTGATTACATTCAAATGTAATTCGCAGAAAGCTATTAACTGATATATACATTATATGTATACAATATATCATAACCGTTTGTAAGAATAATTTTTTGTAGACATGTTTTGATTGGCCAATTATCCCCCTCCATGTAAATAACTATATAATTTCGATTTAAGTAATGACTTTACATTTCTTTAATTAAAGATTTAATTAGCTCTCCTTGACTCCAAAATTGTACAACCTTAACTAGTTACTAACATTCAAGGTAATATGAATAAGTACATTACTTAGTTTACATATTATACGTATATGAAGGTCTTTCTTTGAAGTATAATCAAGTGAAGTTTCTTGCTTCATCATGTTTGGAACAAAGGTCAAATAAAGATTTTCGTAGAATTGGGTATATTTATGGGGAGTATAAATGAGTTTTATATGTCTTAACACTTCCTTACGGAATATTAGTAGCGTTTTTGGATGATATTCTTATCCAAGGGCAATGTGGGGAAGGGGGATTAGCAATAGAAATGATCAAAACCAAAATATAATTACTCTTATGAACAGTTTTATTTTTTTTAATGCACAGTCCAATCCAGATAAAGGAAACTTCTATTTTTTAGATGAACAATTGACTATATCCTGATTTTTCTTATATCTGATGTATATAAAAAAATCATCATATTTGAATACTTATGTATAAAATAAATAAGTAATTTTAAAACTCTCTATTTCGAAGTAACCAGTGTTTGATTAGATCCTGTTTTTGATAGACCATAGACGATTTTTAGTTCTTTGAGCAAGAATCTTTTTCAGGTGCACTTCTGAATTATGATATGTATTTGATTTGATTGAAAATCAATATTGCATTATAACTATTAATATTCCATTATAAAAACTATTTATCGGCCGACCGATCGGATATATAAAATACCATATTTGAATATTATATATAAACAATTTAATACTATTAATCCAGATTTTTTTTATTTTATACTATATAACGTCATTTTTACGTTTTAAGAAGGCTTATTGATGCAGGCGTATAAATGAAAGACAATTCGGATACAAATATTTATTTCTAATATTATTCTTATATAGTAAATCACAGTTTTAAATTAATACAATAATTATGATAATATTTATAAAATCCTTTACATTGTGAAAATATATTTTAAAAATGAAATAAAAATTTTAAAAGATGAAGAAAACTTAATGTAATTTTAAGTTAAACACAAACGAAATAGCTAAAAATATAGCTAGTATATATAAAATAACTGAAAAATATATAAATATTTTGAATGACATTTTTTTTTAGGCAATCATTGAATAAAGTCATGTAAATGCTTCAGGACAATCATGCCCAACTCTTTCAATATTTTAAATATTTATTTTGGTGGAATAACATTTTGCCTTTGCTACAAATCATTTTCTTTTTGCAAAAACTCGGGGTGAATATTCAAGCAAGATGTTTGATAACAATCACAGTTGACTAGAAAAACCTGGGACAGTAACAACTGAAGAAGAAAAACAGAAAGTATTTTAGTGTTAAATGTGGTTTGGAATGTATGTATCTGAGTTGAAATGGGTCTCAATTCAATCAACATGCAAAATGGACGACATCAAATGAGAAAATAAAAAATGAAGACGACAGTAATATTTTGAGCTTGATCCATACCAAATCTTCTATTATAACAAGTATTTAATTCCTATTAACAAGACTATTAGAGTTCTTAACGAAAGAGGGGAATGAGCTCCGCTTGAAAATCGACAATTTAGATTATGTCTTGTGTAGAAATGGGTTTTAGGGATCATAGACCCAGGTAAACACTTTTCTCCCCTACTCGTGAAATCCGTTCCACACATTTCTTCACAGGATGGACACACAACAGCTCCAGTATGGAGCCAGTCATGAGCTTCTAAATAAATAGGAATTTCTTGTCCTTTGAAATAGCAGGTGAATGTGTAGTTGTATACGTGGATATGAAGCCTCCCGTCCTCACAAGCGTACTGGTAGCATCCAGATCCCCAATGTTGCCATTGACGAACTTGTTCACAAGTTCTTTCTTCCCACATTCGATCTGTATGATCAAAACATTTTGAGCCTGGGCTATAGGTTTCTAGTGCGAAGTTTCGATCATCCACTAAACATGCAAAAAAGAATAGTATGAATTTGCTAACAGGGATGGACGAGGTCAAATTATAATTATTACCTGGATTGTTTTCAGGGTACATACAATGTGAGCCTCGAACTACAACGTTATTTGATCTCCAAGTAAACTCTTGAATGTATGGACAATAATCTGCAAGGGCCACGGAGCCTCCGTAATATCCCACGTCATTATTTGCTATATGAGGAATATTATCGAAATTCTGAAAAAAATAAAATAGTGTCTGTTTGAGTAAATGTCTTAAGTGGTGATTTTAGGGGATCCTTCCCCAGACTTTATTGAAAGGAATAGGGACTATTAGAATTTAAAAAAATATATTTCGCTTTCTATCATAAAAGTAATAAAAAATGGGTAAATGTCTTTTTTTAAAGAGGGGTCATTAAAACACAGGATTCTGTTGAAATATTAACACTTTTTATAAAGCAAACAAACAACGGGTATGGTCTACAATTTTGCTCGCACGTCATATTTTCTCTTTCTATCTCAAAATTAAGGGAAAGAGTTGTAATTCAATTATAGCAATATTTCCATAATAAGAAAATAACTTCATTAAACAGAGAAAGCGAATTATATGTTATTGCTTATTGGAGAATGAGAACAGACGGATTTGCAGGCTACGAGTCCTGTACCAGGTATTTCTTAAAGTAATTATGTTTTCATGATTCACGATAGATACAAGAAATAGCCGTGATACATTAGATGATGATTACAAGGCAATTATCCATTCCAACACCAGAGTTATCTCTTAGTTTACGGATCGACTCCGATCTCCTCCTATTCCAATAATACATAATTCACTTCCATTTGCTTATTATTAAAAGGTTGCAATAATTTAATTTCAACTTTCCGCTTACAGTGTCTCCAATTTCAAAATAAATGAGAGGATATGACGTACGGAAAAAATTGTAAACCATACACAAAATAAAAACCCTACAATAAAAAGAAGGCCCACATTTGGTCTTTGCTCCCAGACTAACAGGCTCTACATATATCCTATAATTTAACGTAGGGGCCACTCCAACATATATTTTCTAAAATAAAACGAAATTCAAAATTTAATTCAAATTGAACATTATTTATCTTTGACTCAGGGCCCACTCATAGTGAAACTCGACAAATGTAATACTAACTTGGAAATAGGGAGGTAACTCATCGTTGTGCTGTACTAGATTACAGAGGGCCACTGATGAGCGGTCATCAGTACACTCAGTCTCTAAGGGATCTCGCTTAACTTTATTACAGTAAGGATGAATGGATTTCCCTTTGGATTGTCGTATTTTCATCCACTCTAGGCAACTGTTATTGACAAATTCACAGCCCAGACCTCGACCCCATTTAAGGTCATCCGCCATTTCATAATTAGGCTTATACCAACCCGTATCCTCCATAAGTGCAAGGGTTATCCTTGAATAAATGGGATTTTGTGTGTGTGTACCCGTCATTGCTTCATTCTTTAAGTAAAAAAATAAAGCCATAAATATATTATTGTACATACTATGAAAAATAAAATATTGAATCATTACTTCAAATAAACGTTTTTCCCAATGAGTCAAAGCTGTTCCTTCTTCTCCTTGATCCTCTAACTCTGCTCCTGATAACGAATGACAACCATAGTGTGCTCTTACTTCTTCTTGTACTCGTGGAGTGACCACAACTTGAACTTCTTTTTCAACCGTCATTCCACGGACTCTCCATTGTCGAACTTCTCTTTTAATCACTCTTTCGCTCCATTGTCGAGTTTGAAGTCTGAAATAATATTCATCAATTAAAAATATCAAAAAAAAACAACAACCGAAGAAGTCAAAATACATACTCTTCATTTAACTCGGGCTTTCCATTTTCGCCTCGGGGAGTTAGTGGCTCTCCATTTTTATCCCGGTAAAAGGCAAATAGACTAACTGAAAACCCAAGAGCGTGAAGCATCTCATGTTTGACTGTTGATAAAAGGATATCCAACTCCTGTCTCTTGGTACTAATGGAGCTTGGACAAAGATTCGCATGTCCGGCAATGGGTCTATTAAGTAACACATAAATGAAAATAAGAAATACATAATATGAACCATCCCGTTTTCTGATTAATATTTTTTTCTACCTGCACAAAGACATTTTCTGTTGGGGACAATAAAAACACTGACATTGGCTAAAGTTAGTGGCCTTTGAGGCAATTTATAGTAATGTACAGATCATTTTAATTATTAAAAAAAAAAGTCGAATTTTTTGATCAAAATTGGCCATGTTAGGATTCTTGTACCATGACAAATATGATGTTATGAGTCAAAAAGCTGTACTTTTTATAATTTTTAATACTCGGTATATCAAAAAAGATATTTTGCACATTATTTAAAATAAATAAAGAGTTTAAGATGTTCTCAATCATTAGTAGTTTCTCTGTTTTATGAAGGGGGACATAACAAATTTAATTCTAATTGAAGGGATCGTTGAATGAACATTATTTTTTTTATAAAAAATACTAAAAAATGTATAAAGTACAATTTTTTACTCCTAGTATCCCAAGAGATCTAAAACTAGCCCATTTTATCTCAAAAATCATTTTTTTCCAATTAAAATGTCCTGTACCACGCCCAAAAAAGAGTATTCAAACTTTGTCTTAGTTAGATTTTGATTGTGCTCAGGCGAAAATATTTTTTTGCAGGGAAATTTTTTTTAGTAGAATGCAGGACAATCTAATATTAATTAACAACCAACCTGTCTAAAGCGGCCTCCTGTTGGCAATGAGCAGCATAAGCCACCGTCATTCCCTTCTGACATCTTTCAGTTTCCATTGCAGATATATAAAACACAAAATCAGAGGAGTGAATTCCAGGACTAGGTTTTTTAGGTCCCTTAACCCGACAGTCTTGACCGAATGAATTACAAACTAAACAGACTTCCAAATGATCCTCAGGTACTTGAACTTCACCACACATTGTAGCAGCCTCACATTTATTCTTACAATATGGACGAGGATCCCCACTTTTGAAAAAGACTTGATTGTGTTCACATTTCCGATTCAGTCGAATTTTATTTTCTGTTTTACGAACACGGAGTGCTTTGCTCCAGTATGCGACGGCTTGTGGAAGTACCGTATTCTGAAAAAATTTTCAATTTTTTTTTTTAGAATTTAGTCATGGCAGCTAATAATTCATTCATAACAGGCATAGTATGCTCTAGTGATGGGACGATTAATCGGAATTGGAGAATCAGGGGTTTTTTCTGGAATCGGCACTGTGAAAATAATGTTTAATTTGCAATTCCGATTCCTATTTATTTTTGATATGGAAAAAAAATAGATCCCCAAATCAATGAATTTTTGCTTTTCACTATAAAACTTAATATTTTCAATTTAATTAAATTTTTCAATTTTTTTTCTCAAAAAATTTATTTTTTCAAATTTTTTTCTCAAAAATAAATATTCAAAGAAAAAAAAATAATATTAGAAATTTAATTTTTGAAATTAAAGCTGTAGACTTTTGAAATTTTTTGGAGAATAGCCATGGGTTTTGGAATTTTTTCTACAAAAAATTGAATTTTTGTGAATAATGGTGTATTTTGAAAAGAGTTAAATTATTCAATTGATATATTTGAAATTTTTTCCAAAAAATATAATTTTTTAAAATTATTTTCCAAAAAAAAAAAAAAAAAAAAAAAAAAAAAAAAAATCCGAAAACCAAGCCTCTCCCCCCAGAATATAATCTGTTCGCGTCCCTGATAGCTAAATGGTATTTTTTAATTATTATTTAAAATATTAAAGAATCGGCATTAGGATTTTTATATGAATCGTCACATCACTAGTTTATTCCTCTGATTAAGTTTACAAAAATATATTTTTCCAATGAAGCTTGACATGTAGCCATAATGTTTTTTAATATATACCGGGCCAACCCTTATTATTTACTCAGCTCTATTATACAAAAGATGAGAGGTTAAGTGTCATTTTTTTACCATTTTCCTATGAACAATGATGTAGAACACATAATTAGCTATCGATTGCCAAGAAAAACATTGTCCTAGTCGCCACCATGAGCACACAGTACAAGAAGAGGTCGCAGCGCTCCCCCAAAATATGAAAATGGTAAAAAATGACTCTAATCCTTCAAAATTAGCATAATAGAGTTGATTAAATAATAACAGTTGGCCCGGTATGTGATACGTTAACTAAAAACAATAATGTAAATGTTGTGTACAAGTTGTAACATGTACACGCAAATTGTACAAGTAGAAAGCAAAGCATGGGATGAATAATTTTAAAGTAAATTTTAGAGTACTTGTGATGAGGATCATGCAATAATTGAATATTCCAAGCCACATATATGAAATATATATTGAAAATTAGTCTTGAATTTAATTTAAAATACTAGGCTAAATGAAATAATATTTGTAGTCGTGAAGCATCTTTAAACGGGTTTGTAATTAAGAAAATGAGAAAAAAAAATTTCTTCATAAAAATAGATCTGTATTTTTAATTAAAAAATCTACATAAATCAATCTTTCCTTTCACTAAAAAATGTATATAATTGCATTAAGTTTTTTAATTTAAAAAAAATAAAAAAATGGAGGAAATCTGTATGAATTTGAACTGATAAAGATATTATTTGAAAAATACCTAATATACATCAATAATGTATTAATAATTTCAAATAAAAAATGCGAATAATTGAATGTAATTTCTTAAGGTATACATTTTTTATAGAGTTTTTTTCGCTTCACTCTTTCATATCAGATAAGGATTTGCTAGAAAACCGACTTTAATTTTATTTAACAATGTTTCACCACATAAAAGTATATAATAATTAATGAGATACAAATAAGAGAAAATACTTACATTGATGAGTTCGAACTGTTCCTTAGCCAGCCTATAAAAGAAAAAAAATTAATAGAGAGATACAATTGGCAGTTGTAAATAACACTTTTTGCTATTGGCTTAGCTACTCAAAACAAACTGGTTTGACTCAATCACGACAAAATTTGAGACAAGAAAAAAAAAAATGAGAAAAATTTAAAAACCATTTTTACTTCTCCATATTTTTATTTTGTGCCATTTTTATGGCAAACTAACTTTTGAAGTAAAAGTTGGTAATTTAACAATTTTCTACACTTTTTATTCAAAATGTCCCCCTCCATTCTAAATGATGGCTTCAATACGGGGACGAACAGAGACACAACTGGCCTTCATGAAGCTGAAGGGATAAACTGTTCTACTCCTCCGTGATCAAGCCTTCAGGGCATCGACGTTCGGCTGAGAAGTTTTGTTCTTCTTGCCCTTCTAGACGAAAAAAACAGGAAAGTCCAGGGAGTTCAAGTCAGGCGAGGACGAAAGCCAGAAGTCTACCAGCCAGAAGGAAGCCATGTTTTCCTTGCAGAAATGCTGCACTATCTAGGACGTTTGTGTTGGGGCACCGTCTTGGGTAAACGTATAGTTGTCCCTAGGGAGCGTGCTCTTCAACCATGGCAAGACATGGTACCTAAGGACCTCGAAGTAAACGTCCGTGTTGGCTTTCTCGTTGACCTTTAAGGAGTAGAGAGATATCTTGCTGCTGTCGGATGCTACGACGTCAAGGACCATGACCTGAGCTGAATGTTTGGTCTTGAAGGTTCCCTTGACCTGAGCCCTTGATTCAGCCAAGAAGCGATCATTTCTCCTATTCAGAACAGTGTCTACATGTGCACGGAGATCCCACACCCTCTGCCGTTGTACTTCTTGCTCAACATATCTGGTCGTCCAAAAAACTAAATAAACATCAAACTGTAGCTTTTTGTCAGTTCTTTCGAATGGTGCCAAGTACGAAATTGTCAGACTTTTAAAACTGAGGCTATACGGCTTCGAAGAGGATTCTAATTTTTGAGTCCTTACTCTGTATACCAACATTTGTCCCTGATAACGTATACCGAGTGCGGCGCAAAAATATTTATAATTTCCATCTAGAACTTTATATTGATGTATTTTAGCAACCAGTTGTAATAGGTTATGTCAATAAAATAAAAATAACTAATATGATGTCTTGACTACCCTAATCTTCGATGTAGCCCCTAGGCAGCATTGATATCTTCCAGGCGGCCACGGAAGGTCTTGAACCCATTGCAGATGTAGTCTTCAGACATGGCTTCCTAATGCACGTTGACAATGTCCTTGAGGTTGTTGATATTTCGGGGACGGAGGATGCAGACCTTGGACTCAACATATACCCGAAAAGTAAAGTCCAATGGGTTGGCATGAAAGGCAAGTTGTACTCAAACAGTTTCTGGGCATCTTTGGACGTGTGCAGGCACACCATCTTGCTGGAATACCACGTTCATGTCCGGGTTCATATTGGAGATCCCCAACTGCTTTGCAATCTCCATTGTTTTCTTGCCAGCGTCGAAAAGTGTGCAAATTGTTGGTCACGTTCAAATGGCATTTTCTCGGCTTCTAAGACAGTTAGGATGATCTTGTTTTTGTTTTGTTTTTTAGTATTTGATCGGAACAACTTTACTGCATTAACAGAACCTTGATTTATGTAGCAAAAACGATGTGTAAAGATTTTTTCACTGCACCGGTATAAAACAATTGACTTGTGTTTTTGTTCTCAACCAAACATGAATATCCAATTATAGAAACATAATAATTAATTATTATTCAATCAAAAGTGAAAAGGAAACATCTTATCCGAATAAACATTGCAGGGCGTGGGTAAATATAACAAAGGTGACAAAAAGAGCCGCAGCCTACTTAGGATTTAGAAGTGTAGATAGGTGCCAAAGTAAAACGTAATCACGCAAGGAAATAAGTGAAATTAACCTTGAAATGAACAGACAAAGAAACCCGTTTGCAGTCCTATTACTTAAAGTATCAGATATAGTAGGTATGGATGTAATTTAAGGAGTCGATATTTTCATTATGTAAGGTCAAATAAACGGGTTACTATCTTTAATCAGCTGAGGAGAAATCGATTTTGATGGTATTATTAAACCATTACCTCACACGATCCTTGGTTCATAATATATGCAATATACATAAGGGAGTACAAAAGTTATCTAATTTAACTAATTGATCATAACTTTTGTAAGTGACTGCCTTTTTGCATAAATAAGAAAACTATTCTTTAAAAGACTTTTTAGATGCATATATTCTCGATGCAAGTCATTTTCCTATTTCATCTATTTATTGTTCATTGTATGTATATACCTTCTTAGTAGTCAGAGTTTTTTATGAGGGAGGGAGGGGACTGGTTGCAGGGGCGTCCGCATGATTATATATATATATTTGGGGGATCCCCCCCTGAGTACGCCTCTGGATTGGAGTGATTCATGAATAAGACCGTGGTGTGCTAGTTCCTTCCAAGATTTTTGAAGCCTCCCTAATTTTTATCATATATATTCAATATAAAATAAAATAACCTTATTTATATTACGGTGTTGGTAACTTTTGGCCTATGCCCCCGCCCGCCAAAAAATGATGGCCTTAGGTTATTACAGTTCTTTGTCTGTTGTTGAAGTTCCCATTAATTATATGTATGTTAATATATAATCCCATAGACCACTCAGGGCTATACAACTAAGTGGCTGCCAAAAAAATATTTTCTTTATAATATTTGTAGTACATTTTCATGCTGCAAAAGCAATGCAGCATGCTTTAATCTTCCAGCTGTTGTAAGTCAGATTAAGCTGTTTTATTCCGGTAAATCAGGGATATCATCACGGGGAGGCCGAGACTTTCAATATTTTTTCAATAATAGTATTGATCGATCTATCCATGGCATTTCATTCATAGTCACTCGACCCCCTCCCCCCCCAATACGGAATACGTTTTATTTATGGCACTGAGGGTTAATATGGTTCTAACTTCTATCAATGCAATTCAGGGGCGTTTGTAATGTACCCACCTCACCCAAAAATTAAGGAATTTTTGTCTTTATCCTCCAAAAATTATTGGTTGTGGGACAAATTTAAAATGGTATAACAAAGTACCAATTTGGCCAAATTTGTAATTAAAAAATAATAAACCCCTCCAAAATAAAATTCTACAGAAGCCCCTGTGATATCCTAGGAACTTATCTTTCAGCGGGATCCTAGGATACAAATTTTTAAACTACGAAATCTCAGGAAATATCGGGATCCCCTTAGTAAATAATAAATATTACGGAATTTAAGTATTGAATTTTTTCATATATTAATTCTGATCCATATATTCTCAATTGGCATGCCCTTTATATAATCATTATCATTGATAGTGCTCGGGTTATCTTTTAAGAACCCACAAGTACCGTTTTTTTTAAATTCATGAACTCCATCGCACTCACAACAAAATTGCCCTTGATGAAAAGGCTACTTTTTGGTAGACAACTTATAATCAAATACGGGATTTCCCATAGATATAAAAAACCGAAAAGAATGTAAATGTAATAAGAAATAAATAGGTGAGAACCTGTTAGGTTTACAATTTTAGGACACCTATACACTATACATACAATATTAATGCAAAAGTGATAATTTATCCACTTAGAAAACGGATGACCTTCACTATGCATGTTTAAGTAAGTAGTAGTTTCCATTATGACTTCCCATTTCATCAAGCAAAATATGAATAACATGTTTTGAAAAATGGTATTTATGTATATTATTCCTACTTTCAAAGACATGTAAATGAATTATTTTGTTAAAAAAGGGAAAAAATGTTTTTTTCCTTTTTTTTTTTAAATTACAACATTTCTGGTTAAATAACTCTATGGTTTTAATGATTGCGTCTACTACTTTAAGCCATCATCTGTACAAAAAGAAGTACATTGATTAAATACTTTCATCATACCATATAAATATATTATTTAAATATGAAGTATTGTGCAACAAGGTATCTTGGATGGATGTCGATTCTTACACATCATACTTAGTTCTTCAAATATCTACTCTTTAATAATTATTATTAATAATGTGTTAAAGTATATTAACTTTTTAAAATGAAGGAATACTTGAATATTAAAATAAACATCACCAATACAAAGTGTACTAAAAATCAATCCACAAATGTTTATCTCATTGGCAATCAAAACAGTTTTTAAATGATGGTCGGACTCGAGGATTTCATATAATTTGAAATACATTTTCAACAATTGCCCTTCAAATATTGAGATCAAAAACGCAGGAACGGAATCGACGATACCAAAATTATGCAAAACTAGCTGTTAAAGTATCAGGACCATAAACACTATTCACATTTTCAGCTTGCGTTTTCGCTTTGGCGAGAAAATACCACCTGTAAATATGGTATATTTTCTCTTTGATTGTGTCTAGTGTTGTATCAGTTCTAGAACGGATAGGACTAGTCTTACAACTGGAATGGAGCAATCAAATAGGACTGACACAAAACTACTGGTTTCCATCTTTGACGTACGCTCAAACAATACAGAGTCAAACACATATAAATTTGTCCAAATAACTTTTTTAGTACAAAATCTTAACCTTCTGACTTCATCTAACGTAAACCGATCACGTTTATACAACGCGAGATACACATACTAAAGTCATCTATTGAAAAAAATAATGGATTACTTTTGTCTACATCTATTATTATTGTATAGTGCTTCATTGATGACGTCACAAGTTCCATCATAATTGAAGATAACGTCGTATTGAGGGTTCATTCTGAAGGAGAGGGGGGGGGCCTTGTCACATGTTTTATTATAACAAATGAGGGGCCTACAAAGGCTTGATTTTTAAATAATAATAAATACCTTTCAGTTAGAAAAAAATTATGAATATTTACCTTATTTAATAAATCACTTCGACAATTCAAAAAAGGACCTGGTGTTTTAATTAATAAATCAATTTAGGAGATAATTATTTAACAACTCTTGAAAGATTGTTTATTCTTCGAAAATATTAATTTTTTTTTACAAAGTACTCAATTTTAAAGAATGACAAATCTTTCAAAAGTAACTTATTAATTTTCCAATAAATTTATTTATTCTTTCCATTTTTTTCAATAGTAGGAAATCGCAGAGCACACAAAAATAACAACCTAAATATATATATATTTTATAAAATCAAGTTTGAATATTCGTAATAAATAAATAAAAACATTTGAGATGTGAATTGAATTCGGAATTAGAAAATAATGGGTGTTTTTTTATTTATAAATCAGAACATTACACAGCCACTCTTTTACATGTTATTTTAATGGGGAAAAAAAGGTTAATAACACTTGATTTTTTAGGTCAACAAGATAACCAACATGATCAATGCAGACGTCACATAAAACCGTTCTATGTGAACTTTCCAATTGTAGAAATACTAGTTTAAGTGTAAACTCAGCGCCATCTTGTGGATTATTAATTAGTTAATGCCCCATTAGTTTATATATAATTTGTATTTGTGCATTTGCTCGTACTGATTTTTAGTTTCAGATTTATTATATATAAGACTGTCTCACAAAATACGTCATTTTAATTAAATAAAGAAAGGATACACTTTTCTGGTCCATTATGCTTAAAATAGGAACTTTTACTTTTAAAGCTTTTCATTTGATTATATTTTATATTTCTACTAGTGCTGAAAGGCGTCCAGTCGCCATTATTAGATAAAGAGGCCTCAAAGGGAATTCTCAAAATTGAATGCATTTCAGCGATATTGATATAAACTTATTAAAGATTATTTTGACTAGCGCCGATTTGACTGTGAGTGCCCCTTTTCTTTCTATGATTAAATTTAACTTCAATTTTGTCCTTTTTATAAATTTATTTAGAATCTTAATATTTTAAAGAAAAAATTACGTGCAGGGTCCTTAATTTTTAGGTTAAACAGTGGGGTACATCAAAGAGCCCGTGATTTTGAACTTCTTGATAGATTTTCTTACCTATTCTCTTAAATGTGACACCTGGTAATATGAACATGTACTCAAAAATCAAGGAAATTGGAAGGAGTCCTAGGTGGTCCCCTTTGGCTTATATATATATGTACACTAGGGGGTATCACGGGAACCTAAAATTGAGATATCACGCATTCTGACCCATCAAAAGTTGCAAATTGTAAATTGAAATCTGTTTTACGAAAAAACAAAATCCCGGAGGGAAAAATGTACCGCCCCCCCTTTTTGTCCGGAAATGAAGTAAAAAAAAATAATAATGAATAAAACTTTTTTTTTTTCTTATTTGTAAAAAAGCTTTATGTGCTTTAAAAAATTATATTGCACGATATGTAATTTTTTGCTAAAGTTAAATCCCTTACTTCTACAGTGAGATAATCGATGCGCGCCCCTGATTTAGTGAGAAAATAGACGAAAAAGATAAAAAATACTTAAAAAAACGAGAAATTTCTGCCAATTTTTTCTTTTTTTTATTCTATATTAGTCAGTATATAATAATGTGGATTCATAATTCCTAATAAAATAAACTATGAATCAAATCATTTCATGAATATGGTTGATTGGTCTAAGATAGTAATTTCAGTTCCTCCAATCTTAAAATATTGGTCAGATGAAACTTATGAAAGCAAAGAATGAGCCTTTGAGATTAGAGAAATATCCATGCCATTCCCAATCTGTAGAAGGGACAGTCAAACTAGTTTCAGAGGCTTCCTCTAAGGGTTATAAGGGATATAACCAAAGACACAGATACATTTTGTCAACTTTAAAATCAAGAAATAAACTTAGGAAATTTAAAACCAAGTGTCAGTACCCAGTTTGACATATTTACATATAATATGTTTAAAAATAGCATTCAGCAAAGATTAAGGATAATTACCCACATTATTAATATATAATAATGTGGGTAATTATCCACATTATTATATATTAACTTATATAGAATAAAAAAAATATTGGCATAATTTTCTCCTTTTCTAAGTAATCGTCTATTTTCGCACTAAATTGGGGGGCGTGCAACGTTTATCTTGCTGTAGAAGTAAGGGATTTAGGAAAAAAAGTACATATTGTACAATATCATTTTTTAAGGCACATAAAGCTTTTTATTTTATAATTTTTTTTACTTCATACAGAAACCTTACCGGAGAAAAAGGGAGGGGTACATTTTTTTCTCCGGGATTTTTTTATAGTTTTTTCTATTTATCATTCACAACTTTTGAGGGGTCAGAATGCGTGATAGCTCAATTTTGGGCTCTCGTGATACCCCCTAATGTACTCGGGCCCATAACTAGAGATGGAGTTTTTGTAATAGCGTAAAGAGAAGGCGGAAGCAAGGCATTTACCCTAGTTAATATCAAATACCTAATATTTGATTTTCGGAAGAGAAAATGAATTACTACTATAAAGAAGAAATCTTCTACATTTTAAATAGAAATAGGGCATGGAAAATATTATAATTAAATTTATTTAATTATACTTTTTTTTTTTAAATTACACCAAAGATAGGTTTAAATGCTTACTTCAGAGAGGAAAGTTAACAGCCCCACGATTTATTAAATAATGAACAAAAGAAAAGACAGAACACAATCAAGAAGCATTTTTGCTTTTAAGCTTAGTTTTTTCATCCCTTCTTTAACCATAACATAAAAATCCTTGATTTTCTTATTTTTTCCTAGAACCTAGTCATGTTGAGAATTCTTCCGTAATATATTCATATTTGTGTGTTATACACATCAAATGCTTAAATTGGATACCAAATATGATTAACTTCTCGGAAAAAATAAGAAAGTCAAGGATGAATATGTTATAGCCCTTCAGAACCACCTCTGATTTCGAAGAAATCATTTTTTCTATCGCTAATTGTTACTTTTAAGACAATAAGTAGAGTAACCAAAGAATATAAGGCCTTTGGATGCACGCTAGAGCACGTGGCCTTAATATATCGTAACTCCTTCAGAAATTGATTTACCCTAATTTAAATATAAAGAGAAATACTTACTTATAAACACTCCCATCGTAGTATAACTTAATTCGGAGATTTTGATCCAAACTTCGCTTCCTTAAGGAATGGTGATCCTCGAGATGAACATGTTGTACCTGGTAAATAAATAAAAAACAATATAGGTACAAGCATAATATCTAGAGTTCCTTCCTCAATGTATGTATATTGTTATACACTAATTAGAGTAGGAATCCCATTTCAAGTATCACATTACTTTTATGTTATGTACATAGGTAAATCATAATTCAAACATGAAGTGGGGAATGGGGGCAAATAAGAACATAATTATGTTCTAGGCATAATGATAACTATTGTTCTTTAATTCGAAAAAAAGAAGGAAAAAAAAAAAGGTACAAGAGACTTGGCAACCCACCTCGTTGTTGACATCCATGTACTAATCTCTTCATAATGATCATGATTGTTCCTTCATGATCCCTACATCACAGTCCTACCTCACACTAATGTACAAGTTTACATTTTATTTCGTTGTCAGTCGTCAATTTTTTGCTTCTTTTTACTCTATCAATGCTCTGAGGAAAGGTTGCCAGATACAATGAAAGTAAATGATAGTGCTAAAACTGGGTATCGGATCGAACTTATTTTTTGGTTGGATATTAAGTGATTTTTTTAGAACCATATACATATATTTTTTCTCTTATCTAAAAAAACAAACTCATTGACTTGTGGGACTGGGTCAAGACAATTTTTTTAGTAGTGCGAATTTTACAATGAGACTAGTCCAAACTGAAGATGGACCGTTAAAATTACAAGAGTATCTGACCAATCTAGAATTTCCAGATTAAAATCTAACGTTAGTGACGACGTACCATATGAAATAGTGTTCGGTCTAGGAATCCTAGACCGGTCTGTGAGCATGTAATTTATGTTGGACCTAAATAATTTGGTCCTTAAAAGAAGCTTGATCAGTAACGGTCACATAGAAAAGTTTGCTCTATACCGATTTTTTAGAAGAACTCCAAGTGTTTCTAAATTTTGAACATCGGTATAATAATGTCATATGAATTTCAAAGTCTAATCGTATAACTACGATGGGGGACAAAATGGTCTTCGATTTGAAAACGATTAATAGATGCAGGCCCGCAGGATTACATTTTGGGAGGGGCTTGGTTTTTAGATTCCAGTCCACACCCTGCGGACCCCCTTGCATATATTTCATTAAATTGCCTTGAAGCACGCAAAAATAAATCGTCACAATTACAAAATTATAAATCAATAGATGTTATTTGAAAGGGGCCATATGATGTCTTATAGGTCAAGCAAAGGTTCTAAACTATAGTTACTATTCGTGGGTATCTTAGCTTATAGTAATGGATTTGAATTCAAAACCAATAATTGACCAAAAAATCGGTCTAAATCATTTGAGGCCAAACCTATAAAAACCCGTTTTCGTACTGAGTCTCGACACTAATATGTAGATAATAAAGTAATCATTCACTTATATAAAGACCTTGAGGATTGGCTCTTTAATAACTGCTTTAACCCTTAGACTTAAATAACTATAGATATATACATATTAAAATCTATAAATTATGTACCATACGTAAACCTTATAGGAATTGAGGATTATCTATTAGATTCGTGTAAAATCCTAGATGAATATTTGTACCTATAATGCTTGACACACACACACAAGGAAATAACGTCGTAATCATTTATGCGCATGTATAAACAGTTCATGGCCTTAGACTTATGTTCGTTTTTGAATAGGACTCTTCCTGTATCCCTATAATATTATCTATGTGATGCTTTAACAATAAATAATCTTAAACAAAAATCAAGAAAAGGGAAAAATTATATTCTTATTTTTTTACGTCATATACACATAGAGTCCAATCAATTATAGGCCTTACATTCTATTGTGTATGTACAAAGGATCTCTTTCCTTTCTTAATATTATTATGTATATATTTAAAGTACATCCTTTATCTGTTATAGTATAAATAGGCCGACTACCTGAGAGTAGTGTCTAATACCTACTGAATATTATAATTGTACGTGTTTATAGCACAATAATACATTGTCATATTCCTCCACGATCCTCCATCTCATTTCCCTCGATCGTTCTGGATTCCTCTAAAATACTACTACAAGACATTGAAAATCTTAGAATAAATGGAATTCATCAAGCATACTAACTATAGCTTAAAAACTTCATTTGATTTATGAGAAGGTCCATTTGATTCTAATGGGGCTCCTTTTAAATAAATGAAAAAGGATATTCCTTTTTCATTTATTATTCTTGAGCCCCAAATATAATTTGGAATTTACAAATAATAAATTTATTATTCAGGGAGTTGTATTATTTTTGCCACAAGACAGCACCAAACTGGTTTTTTGAATCATTGGGTTAAAAAGCCGCGCTTTTTATGATCTAACTTGTAAGTAAATTCAAAATTATCTGTCTATTTTCTAACTATAAATCTATATTAGTAAAGAAACCTTTGTATTTCTGCCGTGCAGACATTTTTGATCTAAGAAAGAAAAACCTAGTGATATTAATGAAATCTCACATACGCTTTGAATGTATGTAGCATCAAGTGTGCCATCATATTAAAAAAGGAAAGAACCAAATGTTAAAATAATGAGATCAACTCATATTTTATATAGCCCTGATGATGTCTACATTTTAACAACGAGCTTGTTTAGCGGAAGCTCAGCCAGATAGCACTCTAGAGACTAAAGTATCCACCGGCTCATCACGTCATATTATTATTTGTTCTCAAGTTGTTTTTCTTCTTCTTTAATTGGTAAGTAGATAACATCCAGATATTGTGTTTCTACGTGTGAGTGTGCTCTGAAAAATGGAGAGTAATTCTTGGGGAATTATCTTCTATATTATTAAAACAAAATATGTATGTTCGCCGACGCCTAATAACTCCAGCAATGTCGGGTACTACCACTAGAATTACATAATATTATGAATAGTTAGTAATCATCTAACTTCCTACCAAATAGAAACCAACATGTACAAGGAGGGATTGAGGGAACCCCTCGAATAATAATTATAATAATATTAAAATCATTTATCTTTGAAAAGGTCAATCACCGTCTCATGAAGCTTGAAGAACACATTTCATCCATCAGACAATTATATTTGTAGAGAAAGAGAAAATAAATTAACTGTTTCTAAAAAGATCGATGACTATAATATATGTATGTACAAGTTACATCACGTGATGACAAAGGACTTTGTTCATACACAGGAATATATATTGAATATAATATAGGTGGTCGTTAATATAAAAACAATCTTGCACTAAAAACTAGAGAAGGAGAAAATCCTATTATTTTAGATATAGTTTAGAAATTTGATTTGATTTAAGAGACTTATATTGCCCCCCTCAATAATATGGCCATTTTCAAATAAAAGCTATTAATTTCTTATTTTTTCTTGTGACGATACATTTTGCTTTCTTGGAGTGGAATTTTCACTTACTATTAAAAGGTTGATATAAATGGAGTATAATTATTTGTCGAATGTACTTTATCCAGACTCAATATTGAAAAGAACCATTCAAGCTTGCTTTTGTGTAGAAAGAGCATATACATATATTATAAATAAATCATATATCATTGACACTCATTGCTAAATGAAATTAAAAAGTTAAAATATAAAATTGGGCATTGTCTTGAAGTTGTATACCTACATATAGTGTGTGTCTTAAGTGCATCAAAAATGAAAATAATATGCATTTTTACCTTGAAAGATAAAATGTAGGAGAGACCGATCCTACTATGTACTACCTCCGGGAAGAATTTTAAATGCATGTTTAGGTATATACATATATATATTATTTCATTGATATTCTGTAGTGTTGGATTTGAGGCATAACTTTCGAGTTCGAGTAAAGACATTAGAACCAGACTAATATTTTGTCATTGAATTGATCAAAGCTTAGTTCATTTAACAATGAAGTCAGTTTGACGACCTCAATAACTAGACGGTCTATTATTATTAATCAAATAATGTAATACATGGGCAGAACATAAAATACAAAAACATTTATTTTGATTAAAATTGGCTCTTTTAAAATTATTATTATGATTTATTTCCTGTATAGAGTGGAGTCCCCATAACACTTTTCAAACCATTGCTTGGCTTGAACGGTGTTTTTCCCCATCATGAAGCACTACAAAATTATAACACATTTTTTTAAAATCCATTGTAGAGAATATAACAAAATTAGGCTCAACCTCAGTGCTTTAGCTCACAAACTCAAGAACAAACTGTTATGAAATTTTGATAGGTTTCTTTTGAAGGTTGGAACTAACTGAAAATAAGGTGAATACTAAAGAAAAAGTGTCTTCAAAGTGTGGAGGCCTGGACTTTTTATCCCATGTGTTATATACTTTAAGTAAGGTTCATTTAATAATTATTAAAATGTCGTAGGACACATTGACGGCTATATTTTTAATGCATTTGTAGGTAAATTAACACACATTAATACATTGATATTTAGAAGTGTTGGATTCGAGTTGTAACTATCGAGTTATCTAGAGTTCGAATTTTGAAAAATATATTTTCATTAAGTTGATAAAATCTAAATTATTCAACAATTAAATCAGTTTGACTTCCTCAAAAAATAAGGCAGTCAATTTTATTTAATCAAATGATGTACGTAATTTAGTAAGTTTAATTACATTTTCATATTTAAACCACGGATCGTTGTTTGGAGAACCGTTATCTAGAACAGCATATTATGAAGGCTAAAAATGAGGGTGATTTTTTTTGTGTAAAGTTGACAAAGTAAAAAAAAAACAGGATGTTTCTAGAAAATTTAAATGTCTAGAAACAGGGCTTTGAAGGGCTAGAATTTCTAGAAACAGGGCAGGAAGGGCTTTGAGCTTTTAGACAAAAGTCCTTTTTTACTAAGGTAAAAAATTGACAACAATGAATATTGTTATTTTGAAGCGTGACAAAAAAAACCCCCAAATTTTGACAATAAGATTATAGGCAGTGATGGGAGGGAGTTAACACCCCTCTTTAGCCCCCTCTTCTGTAGTAAAAAAACATGGGCCCCAATAAGATTTTTTTTTTTTAAATATACCGCCAAAATATGACAGCAAAATTTGTAATACATTATTCAATATAAATGAAGAAACAACGGGAGATGGTGAGATTAATTTATACTCGAAATATTCGAGTTTAGCCATAATTTTTGAAAAAATATTCTTTTTTTAGGGTATTAAGTATAATTGGAGTGATTTCTTATAAAATTTTTGACTTTGTTTCAAAAGTCAAGTTTTTTTTCGGGTTCGAGTCATATTCGAATCCAAACCTATTATTTAGTTTTAAATATGCATAAATATATTATATACTTACATGTATGTATGTATATATTATGCGATTGTCATTTCTTTTTGTTGATTCTAACATATTATTGTGTTGTCTCTCTTTTGCTAACTATTTATGTAGTAGTAAGTATGTATTTATTTGCAAATGCCTAAATAAATATAGACCGAATGTCAAGTAATAGGAACATCCAAGGTTTTTATTCCTTCAAAAGATGACGTGGAACTCAGGAAACAAGAAGAAGCTATGTATAATTGCATAAATAAATACAAACAATGATCATTAAATAAGTAACTATGTTCTATCCAACTAAGAGGATATGCAAACATGAAAATGAAGGCCTCTCAAATCCCTTTTACAGTGTTATTATACAAAAAAGGGAATATAATGCTTGACACTGAAAAAAGGTCTTATTAAGTTGATTGTTGACATATTCAAAATAGAAATGAGAGGGAAATGAATAGTAAATTTACGAGTAATTTGTTTACACATATTAACGGCCTTGGTCATGTTAAGCTCTCAAAAAATTCCAATAGTTATTAAATAATCATTCCATGGTTTGAAAAAGAATTGGTTTATTACCACCAACTGATTTTTTTTTTTTTGAAACTTTTCATCTTGTTTCTTTTGTGATGAAAGGTTGCCGTATACAATAAAGTCGAGTATTGTTTTAGTGAGACAAAACATTCAAAAAATTGTTGCGTCTTGCCATCGTCATATAAAATACATTATTTGACAAAACATTTCGTTTGTCCTAGTATGGCTAGTTTAAACGTTGTCAAGGTAAGTAAAAAGATAAATGTTCATTTTTAAATTTGAATGTGTTTTTTTAAAGGCTAACTCCAGAAACTGCCAAACACTCTTTTGAGGCCAACAAGTGTATCCACGCCCGAATTAAAAACCTTTGTACATCGTCAAAGGTGGTCAAATATGCTTGAGGGAGGTCAAAGAGGTTTAAAGAGAGGCCATACTTTACTCGAAAGCATCAACAATTCCGTACAAAGCGCTGTAGGTGTCTATGACTTAATGACCTCAAACATCATCCCAGAACCCAGACCTCAGCCTGCTAGACTACAGCATCTGGTGAAAAGTGGTTTTTTAAAGCATACTGAGTACGCCACAGTAATATTGCCGACCTCAAGTTCTATCAAGTGAATAAGAAGTGGAAGAAGATGAGCTGCAGGTATATCTCATATATGCTGGTGGCTTTCTGGTTCCGTTTGGAGCTTTTCATTGCCGTCAATAGCGGCCAAGTTAATAAATAATGTTCGTATATATATATTTAATCAATCTTTCTTTGATGTCTACCATGTCCAAGTTCATTTGACTTCACTCAGATTATATTGAAGTACAGTATGAAAGCTGATCCAGGACTTATTCGTTACCTGGTATTCTTTGTGGGGCCGGGGGAATGCTTCTCGACGAAATCAGCACTCAACTAGAAAGACTGATACATAAACATCCTTCTATTTCAAGTGGGATTTTCATATCAATATATTAAACACCTTTTAAACTATTATGGAGTGTCAAAAGAGATTGAAATTCAAAGAGCGAGGTTTTAGAAATCGAATACTTAATTGGATATGCATAGTTATATATACATATATATATACTTTTAAATAGAATATATGCATATGAAGGAACATACTTTTGAGAAGGGATCTCTCCTTCTCCATTACTAAGGTCATCATCGCTTTTATGTTAGGTTCGATATAATATGAATGTTTATCATCTACATAATCACTTAATTATAGGATGGAAATGATAATAGGAAAAATATGAAAAAAAGTGACTGTTCATTAAACAATATATGTATTTATTTTGTTACTTTCCAGGCAGCAGCTAATCGAGTCAATGCACAGTTGTCTTAATTCTCATTAACTATATACTAAAATCCTTCGTTATAACTTAAATTACCCATGCTAACACACCAACAACAAATTAACATTTCGTGATACTTTGCAAATTATTTCATTTAGGAACGTATTCATTACAAAATGTAAATACTCCCCCCCCCCTCCCAATAATAGACCAAATGCTTGTATATACATTGTACAGTAGAGGGGTTCTTAAATTGTGATTTTTCTTGAAATGTTGGGGGTGGGGGGTTAGGTGAGATTTCAAAACTTTGGTAGAAATGAAAAAAATACATAATTTTACTTTGAAAAATCTTATTAAATAAAGTATAAATCTTTTGTTTAGGGATGATATTTTTGGAGAGTGTGACGAGAAAGTATTATGAGAAAATGGGATTTTGGGAGAAAAAAAACTTAGTGATGTGCCATTTGAGTATAATTCGTCAATTGGTACTCAAGTTTTTATGAAGTCAACCAAAAAAAAAAAAGACCAACAAATCTGCTTGTGCACCAAAAATGCACATATTTACTCGTAACTCGTTTAAACTTCTTATACCTCTTTTTAATTTTCGAGCACATTAGAGCATGTAAATCTTCAAAACCTATTTATTTTATTCGGATTCAAAGAGTTTCGCGTCCCTCTATGAACAGATCTGATTTTCCCTAGGCAGTTAAGAATGTTGCTGTTTCTAATTATTACTTACTAGACAATGGGGGGAAAATAATATTTGAATGACAAATTTTTAATAGTTCTTTTAAAGACTCTCATATTTTGTCTGACGAGTTTATTAGCGTGGAAAAATATATATTTGCTTAAATGTAATCATAACATTTTCCCTGCATTAACGCTATTTTTAATGTAGAAGAATCTCCTCATTATAGCAGTACTTAAGGATCTCCCCACTTCCCTCTGAAAAAAAAAATTAATCATATAAGAGGCAACTGATTTTAATAAAGGTCAGTAGTACCAGAAGTATCGCTCCCACATTTTACTCCCGCTTCCCAGTAATCTATTGCCTAGCTATTACAGAATTACCCTTGCCTGTCATTTGTGTGAGAAAATAAATTATTGCCCTAAAGATGATAACTTATACACGGACAATTTTCAGTTTACATAATATATTTTCTTATCCAATAAACTATTAAATTTTTAAATTTCAAGGGCGATACAGAACTTCTAAACATTGATCAATAAAATACATCAATTACTTTAAATGCATTTTTTTTTCAATAATATTTATCTCCTTGGCAATCAAAACAATGCTTACATGACGGCCAGACTTGAAGATTTCTATTATTTAATCGACATTTTCAACCGTTGACCTTCTAGAGTGTAGTGTATCTTTGAAATCACAATTACCGGAACGGAACCCCCGAAACCAATATACCGCATGATTGCCTATTACAGTATCAGGACCATAAAGACTATTCGCCTTTTCAGCTGCATGGCTTGTGTTTTCGCCTTGTTCAAAGAAAAAATCTAAAATATCACGTATTTTCTCTTTGCAGGGGTCATCATTGACGCACACTCAAACACTAATTAGTCAAACAATTAGAAAAACTGTCTGAAAAGTTATTTTAGTACGAAATCTTATCTTTCTGACTCCATCTAACGTAAACCGATCACACTTATAAAAAGTGAGATAAACATAACTAAAGCCATCAAATTTCCCAACAAATCGAAAAAAAAAAAAAAAAAACTAATTTAATAACCACTCCTATGTACAGTGGACTGCCTTCACATGATTCTAGCTATATCTAGAAAAAATCTCATTCCTATAATTGCATTTATCCAATCAAGAGGCAACATGCAAGGACTTCTTGACTTGACATGATATGATAACTTATCAACATGAAATACATACATTGGGATGAATAATAAATAATGTATACGTATATATTTCACAGCTCAAAATCGTATTTTTTTTTTTTTTTTTTTGGTATCTCAAAAACTTATAAAAAAATATATTTAATTAGAAATTAGAAAGTGTCCACCACACCTGGACAAGCTATCATGGAGGAGCAATGACAGATATATGTTCCCCCAAGCAACATATGGTAGGGATGCAAATGTGAAATTCATTTGCATAGGTGGTAATTTCAAATATAAATATCTTTACTTAGAAACATGTATGCATATTAGTGTTGTGTTTCGGTTTTTAAATCCTAGATAGGCCTGGGAGTCTTATAATTTTAGTTGAACGGAACTATTTCCGTCTTTTTGATTTTTTTTTTTTAATCCATGTATTTTAGAATTTGGTTTAGAATAGTATTGTTCGGTATATTTTAGTAGTATATGCGCGTTTAAAAATACACATTACTAACTAAATTGGAAGATGTAATTAGACCCTAATATGGCAATAAAGTACATTTGTCCCCAGATAATCTAACCCCCAGATTTCCAAACGTGTGTGCTCATAAAAGATGGAGCCTAACTCTGAGGAATTGTCACGGAGTTATAATTGTAAGTCCTTGTTAGACTCAGAGTAGAATTTGGTATTGACATGGGAGTAATTCTAGCCAATGTCCGTTTTTTTATCCTTTTCTCCTTCTTCTCTTGTTACAGCTGATTGTAACTGATCTAATAAAACGTCATGGGGATTATTCTTTCTTTCCTCGAAAAATTTCTTCAAATTGTCAGGGTTACCATGCTGATTTTTGGTTTCTTTTTTTTAACATGCCCATTCTACAAAGGATTTTCATCTTTAGTTATAAAATAGAATCAATTATATAACTAAGTAAGAATATGATTATTCGTCTTGTATTGCAGTACATTGAGAAAATGATATTTTTTGCACTATTTGTAATATATAACTTATTTGACTTAGTAAATTATTGATATTTTTATGAAACAATCAAGGATGGGTCCCAAGGACTGGGATTATTAAGGTCGAAGGACCGGTCCAAAGAGATGGCTGAATAAATAAGGACTGACACAAAACTAAATATACAGCATGGCCCTGAATAATAAGACGTCGATGGACAGACAAACTTTGTCTTAATAATATTGAAGATAGCTCCCCCAAGAAATCCCCAGTGTTACTCACCGTTTTGAATGAGTACAATTACACGTAATATCTAAATATTTATATGTTTCCCCACAAGAATAAATGAATAATAATAACGGCATTATAAATATTATTTTTTAATATGACATGATGAGCCAGGAAGCACTTAAGTCTAGAAACTAAAGCACCGATTATGAAAAAATCGATTTTGGTGGAGTCACAACACTAATACGTATGCATATGTAATTTACTTTGGACATCTTAAGTATTTCTTTTATCATGAAAAGACAAAGGCCGTAATGCATCTCTTGATTTTTGAAAAGATAACACAAGCAAACCAAAATAAAAAATAGAGTTAGTACGTTCCATATCTAATTTTGTGTAGTAGTACTTGATACGTTAATTAAAAATCTGTAATTAGTTTTTCGTATCCAATCGAATTTCTTAACTCCCCCAAAAAAAAAAAAACACAACAACAACATAAACGTGATTATGTCACTCAGATATACGCAATACACATAAAAGGTGACAAGGGTGATGGGAAAAAGGTTTTTTTAAATATTTTTTTCTTCCTTGTACCAAAAGGCAGCCACACAAAAATGTTGATGCCAATTAATAAAATTTGATACATTTTTGAACATAAATATCTCATAAATAGTCAAACTAAACAAGATATGCTCACAAATAACATATCTTTCTATATAAACTAAAGCCTTGACGTACGAGTTTAATTCGTCCCTATTCTTCTCCTAAACCAAAGCAATTTTTCGGATAAGAAATAACTTTTAACTTGGTCTCTCGTCTCACCCCCAACTATCCAGCAGCTTTTATCTATAAATATAAAAAAAAAACTAAGGGTCACTGCAAATTTTTGTTAAGAATCTAGCTCGTATCTCTTTCAAACTCTCGTATGTTGGAGCACTCGTATCAAATGGACTTACTGTACGAAAGTGTAGGTATACCTATTACCAAAAAAACACATCAAAATAATTTGGGCTTGTCTCATTGTTTATGCTGTAATATGATGACAATTATGGGCTTCCTCCTAAGACCTTATGAACGAAAGAAATAACATAAACATCATTCCTACGATAATAACAATCTTAAATATGTATGTATATGTTTAAAAGTAGATAAGATGGTATTTTATACATCATCCTCAACGCCTTTATTATATCTCGTAACCTTTCTTCCAAAAAGAGACAGAGAAAAAGGCCCAGAGTCAGTTGATGATAGTTCTTTCCAACCCCAAAATTATCTTTTAATAATTAATTGTTAAGAATAATCAACGGCTGACAACGAAATACCCTGAAATTATTCACCTTTACTCTATCTTTTTTCCAAAAATAAATATAGGGGGGAAGGCCCAAAATCAAGTTCTAGTAGCATTGTTTGGCATTCAGGAGCATTTTAGGGATGCTAAAATCCGAAAATCCACATGGTAACTCTAGAAATTAGAAGAATGTTTTTGAGGAAAGCAACTTAGCTGTAATGAGGCTTCAATAGATCAGCTAACAGCAGCTGTGACGAAGGGGCATAGGATATGGAAATAATAAATGACATACGCAAAATTTATATCCAATATATATCTTCAATTCTACTCTGAGTCTTTAGGGACTTACAATTATAACTCCACAATCAGTCATCAGTCTTTATCTCCGTCTTTTATGAGCACACACAGATATTCTATCCGGCTTTGTATATACATAATTGTATGTAGTGGAAATGAAAATAAACTCCTCAAATATTAAATAATAATGACAACAGATTAACAAAGAAAATTCACTTTTTAGTTTGACAACTCCAAAAAAACAGGGAAGCTATAAAATGCATCCGATTTTCATCACTAACTTTAGTGGTAACGTGGTATTGACGCATTTAAAACGGTGCTTTAGTAAACTGACATTGGAATCAGTACTTTATAAAAAAAAAATGGCCTGCCAAGGACGTAACTCCTCAAATTACTGAGCTAGCACCTACCCTAAACAAAAATGATACAAATACCCCTGTATGTTTGCCTTTAAGGATATTTTTGTTCCATATTTTTATTTGCAAATAGTACTAAAATACCGATACCTATATTTGTACTGGAACGTGTCCGAAAGTATTGGATTCGTGACACACGTACGTAATACACAAACTGACACGGAAAGTCTTTATATAATTATTGAATATCGCAACCTTTTTTTTTCAAAAAGAAACCGGGAGAAGGTCGAAAATCAGTTGGAAGTAGTTAGCTGGTTCTTCTTTCCACCTGAACTAATTTTCTGTGAATAGCCAATGATTTTTGAAATGTCTTTCCAAAAAATTTAATTCTTGAGAATAGCTTTGGACCAACC
The DNA here is from genome assembly GCF_016086655.4 of Lepeophtheirus salmonis. Lineage (NCBI taxonomy): Eukaryota > Metazoa > Arthropoda > Copepoda > Siphonostomatoida > Caligidae > Lepeophtheirus > Lepeophtheirus salmonis. Next base: position 8,145,427 of record NC_052131.2, on the reverse strand, counting down.
CCCCTAATATATATATATATAATCCTGCAGATGCCCCTGCTGAAGGATTTTTATTTTTATTAATAATTGTTTGAAATTGTTCACAGTTGCTTAACAAGAGCTAAGCCGAGTTCAACTAATCCATAATCAGATTACATTAAAGAGAAGTAGAAAAATGAAACCGGATACCACTTAAATTTATATATTAGTAAGGTCACGCCGTGTCAAATAAAGAAAAAACAGTCCGTCAGGGACACATTGAAGAAAAATGTCATATTATTCTATACTTGACAACAAAGGAAATATGATTGCGAATCTGTAGAAGCTTCACATGGATGTCGTAATCAGTGATTTTACCATGCTCTAATGGTTTTGTGTTTAATATAGCGTACGTGACAAAGGATTTAGAGGAGGGATTGCAAAGGGGAATAGATCCTGAACCGTAAACTATGTATGCTTCTCTAAAATCATGCATAGGATATGTTCAATTTAAAAAAAGAGAAAAAATGGAGAAATCAAATGAAGGTTAATAGGAAAATAAAGTCCGGATACTATGGATGGGCGTGTTTTTTTTATTTCTCAGCAAAAATATACTTAAATGATATTACTTTTCCAAGAAATGTACTTAACATATTTGTTAAGAGAAACATTAGTAAAAAAAAGATGCCAAAATGTAGTACACTTTACAAACAACTTTTCTTTATCAGAGCTTTTTCACGTGACGTCAGAATGGTTGATGCCATCCATTTTGGAAGAGGCTTAAACAACCAATTATTATACGAATTATAAACCTTTGTTCATTCATATTAATAAAAAAAGTAAACTATTGGATGTTTAAATAGGAATAATAAATAAAAGGCTTTAAATCTTATTGCCTTATCACAAATTTAACCCATATAATGCCTAGTTGCATTATATATCAGACACTAAAATGTGTTAAAAATATGTTATTACATCGTTACACAATCTTATTTCCATAGTGTATATAGAAATGAAGAAATATAATGGAAAAAATAACATATTTTTCTCTAATTATCCAACTTTTCTCGTCCTTAATTGATTGAAAAAAATAATATTTGTACAAATCAAGCCATTTTCAGTACATATTACTTTGATTATATTCAAATATCACTATCTATCATTGACGTCAAGTAGTATTCAATGCAAGAGTTAAGTATTTTTAATTCATAAAGGCATTTGATGAAGTTTTATTGGAAATATGTCCATTTAATATAGTAAATTTTATGTAGGGTCCTTCAATCATGATGCAATTTATGACGTAAGTGAACATGCTCTATAGAGATTTTTACGATAGATATGGGACGAGAAAAGTAGGAAAATATTGTCTACAATATATAAATAAGAATAATTAACGAAATAATAACTTAGTTCTAAACGCAGGTTTGGGTCCGATATAAAATAAATCAGACGTTAGAGCCCCTGGTCCATATAACATTTTTAGGGGAATTTAGCTCTATGATCGCATTATTATAGAGATCTTATATATTTTATTTCTTGAAATTGTTATTATAAGTTACTTAATAGAATATATTTGACCGATATTTACCCCTTAAAAAAGCAAAAGTTAATCCAAGTTAAGAAACCCTGCGTTAAAATGATAGCTTTTTTATATACAACAATGGGCCTTTTATTTGCTAGTCCCATTTTGACATTCAAATATATATGGCAATTATAATTCAACATTTTAATTCATTTTAGAAAAAATAAATATTTTGATTGCCTAGGTTATGACCGACAAAAACAATACTGATGTCACGTGAAAGAACTCTATAGGTCAGTGGTTCTCAGTTGTAATACAAATCCGTTGCATTTTGTAGCTGGCCCAATTTTTTTGTAGTTGCGAAATTAAAAGAATGCATTTTCTTTTCATAAACAGTTGTCACTATTATTCAAAGTAATTTCTTGTTTAGTTCCTTCTCTCCCTTCGTCACAGCAGCTTTTAGGTTATCTAATGAAGTCTTGACAGCTAAGCTGATCTCCTCCCAAAAATTCTTAAATTGTTCGGGTTACAATGTCAACCCTTGATTTCTTCTTTTTTTTTTTTACATGTCCATATGCTTCCAATAAGCATCAATGGTTCTCTACACCACCAAATGGTGATACCCAAACTCCCTTTATGTGGTAGTACGTGTAGACATGACAAATTTAGTTGTAAGAATTAGTGTGTCTACACAAAAATAAAGTCATTATTGGACACGGAGTATAATTAATGATTGACATCGGAGTAACTCCAGTACATTTCCTTGGTGTATTTGTATCTCCTGTATTACATACAGGACAACAAAGCTTCTCTGCTCTCAAACATTCTTCAAATCGTTCAGGTTACGATGTCATTTTTCGTTTTCTTACATTTTTGCATACTGGTTGGTCATATTTTATACAACTCTACATATGAAATGATGCCTAAGGATTTACGTATCATTTAATCAGAACAGGAACTATAAATGTACACTACAGCATCGCTATATGTACGTATATAACACTCATGATTTCTTTAAGAAAAAAGAGGTTTTTAAAGAAATATATATACATATATGTTATATGAAAGAATTTCATGCATAAATGGAGGTACATATCATGTACACAGAGAATGAATATCACTCTTTCTTTAGTTAGTAGTTACCTAATACACACATAAATACAAGAGCAGAACGAATTACAATATGTTCTTGTACAAAGTCCTACTTTCACCAAAGTGAATTAAATCGACTACACGCTATACCAACTCCGTACATAAAAAAAAATGAAAAAGATATATAGAAAAGAAGAGAGAAGGATATGAATTAAAGTAGAAATGTGGCCCGTCAACACAAACACAAGCTGGAATGATTTTTCTCAAACTTAAGGGTGGATTAAATTTTTATTCTTCCACGAGTATTCGTCAAATTATGTCAACCAATTATTATTCTTGGATGGGTCTAAAAAGACTCCTATCCCCCATCAGTCCTGTCTGAATAAAATTTGTCAATCTTAAAATGGGTCCTTATTGGTCTTTTATGGAAACTACTTCCTTTGAGTAGGAGAAGTTTCATCATAATTCATAACCTCTTTCAAAGAGACAAGATATTAAAATTAAAAGTGTGAGACTAGAACGTATCTTTATACGTCCATTAGTTTTTATTTCTTTTATTCTCCAATCCAAGCATGGGATTGAAAGACCGATGTATTGGTCCTTGGGGCCATCGAATGTTAAAAAAGATCGTATTGAAAAAGAAAAAAGACTGATTAGGATATCAATATAAGTAAAACAAATTTTTTTACTTATATTGCTGAAATTCTTGTGCATCTTAACTTATCCCAAAAAATTTCAATAAAAACCCTTACAATAAACTCAAATATGTCTATAAGGGGTAAAAACACATATAAGACGTAACAAAATTTATTGGGATTATTTTTATGTTGACGCTGATTCTTATCGAAACTGCGTTTTGGGCCTGTTTACGATTATTTTCGATTATATACACCCGGAGCCGAGTTTTTGTTATTGCAATATACCCGAGATTCATCCCTACACTGAACTTTTTTGATGCAATCATCAAATTAGTACTTAAATGAATAGCAATATTGAAGGGTTCATCTTCCATTATAATATTATCAATATTATTTGGAAAAATATATACAAAGTAAAAACCTTGAGAACCATTATAATTATAATTAAGTACAATTAAATTATGCCTAATTTACGAATTAAATTCAATTGATAAGGGAGAGGAGGGGGATCAAAAAAAAGATTAAACTATTGAATAGATGGCTATTATTAAGTCTAATTCTGTGTAAGGAAACATTATTTTAGGCATTGATATGGCTTCTAACAAAAATTACATGTAAAGACAGGACCCTAAAGATGTTAATATAAATATATAATGAAGATGAAATGTTTGTATAATTTTTCCTACTAAAAAGAAACGTGGACATCGGTTTGTCATTATTGTTCAGATTTCTATTTTTGAAAAATGACCGCTAGAAGGATGACAGTTAGTATATGTAGTGTTAATATTTTCACTCAAATATATTCGTTATTATTTCATCATTTCCTTGTGTTTATATGATGTTACTCAACTTAGTTATATCTAAATTTACAATATACAAGCAAATTCGGCTTTAATAAAATACGCTTATAGTCAATTTTTTTCATACTTAAAATACTTTGTAGGTGTGAAAAATTATCAATAACTATTATTCGCTGTTACCTTCATTCTTATCTTGCGGCCCTTAATTTTTTCTTTTCCCTTTATCTATTAACAGAAAATAATTTTTTTTTTTTGGAAAAAAATGGAAAAATTAAATTTTTTGGAAAAAAATTTAAGTAATGGATTATTCAATTAAGACAATTCATTCTAATCTATTAAGAGTGAGTAGAAAAGATAGAGAAATAATGATTTATGGGAGTGTAATAAATAGGTCGCTAAATAATAACATACCATAAATAAATATCTATGCATGTATGGAAAGTGGAGGTCAAAGTTTTCTCGACCTTTGCAATCAAGCTTGTAGTATATACCTAACAATGTTAGTATATACAATACATACAATATTCATTTCTTTCAGAAAGAGAAAATCAGACTTACAATTAACAACAACAGTAAAAAAAAAAATTATAAATGCAAGAAAATCAAATTACTAAATTTATGAGCTTCAATTATAACTATTATTACCATTTTTATGTATAGAATGAAATGAATGACTTCTAGACATTTATAAACCCTTCGTCCATGAATAAGCAATATTTTCTTACAAAACTAATTTATTCTGATACTTTCCAATAATAAGGAGTAGTTAAGTATATCGGCTATGCATGATTAATCCAATCGCAGTTGAAAGTATGCAATTCAATTAGGAGACGAGAGTTGTAAATTTTTTTAGACCTATCGTTATGTTAAAAAAAACGAAAACTGCAAAGTTACTCTTTACTCTGACGTCATTGACTGTTCACAAAACTAAGTAATTAATTAACACGGCAAGTGGCTACGCTCTACCCAGCATAATAATTTAGACTTTGGATATGTTCGGGAATTTTGAATGTATAAACTTAGAGCACGTTTGAAATTTGTGGAATAAACATTTAGATGGATGAACTTTCAAGTTTCATAAATTAATAGTACTGAGTACCTATAATTTATAACCATTTAGAAAGAAAAAAAACTTTACAAACACTCAATGTAAGCCTTAGATTATAAATTAGTTTTATTATCATAAACTATAATAATTTTGTAGCCGGAGTCGGTTTGCCAAGAACAAAAAACTCGCACGCGAATAAATGCTAAGGATTTTCAACACTACATATGTATATGACTAAATATGCCAAAAAAATCCCAAATTATTTTTTTTTGCACATCCTTTATCGGGGGGCTAAAGCCTCTCCAGCCTGCCCCCTGCGGGCGCATCTGTATACAATTTTCAAGGTGCACATAGCAGTGAAAAAAGACATAATCCAATTGCACTTATTCGCACTATTGACAAAATATACATGATCCATTCCATCAACAATAATGATTATCAAAGGTTAAATCAGCAAACATACATAGTCCTTCAAAAAGTCCAGAATGTATTTCTTTCATTATGTATATATATAAGCAATGAATTATATCTTAGAATTCATTGATATAAGTAATTAAATGTCCGTTGTATTTAATGTCGTCTAAATACTTAAGCTAAAGAAGACGAAGAGAAATAAATAAAAAGATTTTAATCATTTATCTTTTTTAAATTGCATTACGAAAGGCTTCTTCTTCTAAAAGACATTGCATAATCCCGACATTCGCCAAATAAGAGTAGAAACATATGTATGTACTTAGTACGATCTAATGTTCTTACAAACCCTCACGGAAAGAGAGAAAATCAGAGTTACATCTATACTTATCTTATAAATAGTGTTGTGTCGATTCTCAAATTTGAATAAACACAAGCTTCGTAGCAATAAGTGATTTTTCTAATCGATCACGATTTCTAATGAGGTTCTCATCTTCGAGGAGACAAACTAAACATAGGTATACCATGGTTTTGTAACGAATTGTACAATCTCCCAGTTACTTAAAATTATCTGCACAGTACAGAGTTAAATGAAAAGTTAACCAGTAATAGTAACAAAAATTTGGTCCAAGACCGATTTTTCCATCCCGTTCGGTATGAAGTGATTTTTTTGGACCGTTCTTTGACGATATTTTGGTTCAGACATTCCTGTTCAACAGAGTGACAAGGGTGTCCGCAGGGTATGGCCTGGAAGGGCTGTAGCCCTCCCTCCCCAATATAATCCTGCGGACGACCTGCATTTCTTGATAATGAATGGCGTTCCATGCTGTCATAATAACAGCTCGGAGCTCATCCAAATTTGGATGAAAGATATGGGAGACATTCATCTTCAAGACACCCTAAACTGCAAAGTCCAAGGGGTTGAGGTAAGGACTGGAAGAGGGAGGCATGGAGGCAGGCAAGAAGTCAGCCATATTATTGCTGTCGAAGTTTTGGTTCTTCGTGGGTGTATGTGACTGTAATGAACTTCTCAATGTTGGAAGCAGCCGAATGAAGATGCAAATTGTCTCTGCTACCTTCTCGGAACTAACACCAAAGTTTTGACACTTAGAGACATGGAATAAACACAAAACCTGTTTAATTTTGTTTCAGCTGTCGTTTGGTTGCGTGGAAAAATCTAGCAATTAAAAAGAATATGGATACAATTATACTTCATAGCCACCACAAGTATTGGGCCCCCACTCTATAAAAAAATGACCTGGGATCAGATCAAGACCGAAGATGGACCAAATTAGTTAAGATTATAAGCTATTGGACCGCTCTATGATTTCCAGACCGAAACCCAAAGCTAGTAGGTATTTTTTTTATCGGCACGAGTCGATCCTTAACGAGTAGATTCAATCAACTGAAGTTGACACATCACTAATAAAAACAAGTACAAATTGACTTGGCATTGAAATAATAAAAATCAAAGGGTTGTAAAATTCATTATCGAACTACCTCCATAGGGTGGAGTATTTATACGATTTAATCTATGTATCTACCTACATATGAACAAATATTAATTCAGTCAGAGTGAAAGTCGACATTGAAAATAAAATAAAAACCACACACAATATAATAATTATTGATTAAAATATGTAATAGACTATTGAAAAATAGTCTAAAGAAGATAATGAAGATAGATGAGGAACATAATATATTGCAATTGGCAATAATGTTATCCTTTTTGCATCAAAATTAAGACATACCCAATGTTTTTTTTGTTTTTTTTAAGGAACAGTCCTTTTCAGGACATTGTTTAATCCAAATATGACCCGGACTGAGCTGCATTTCTCAATATTATCTATTTCTTAAACTTTAATGTACAGGAATAGGGTATTTTTGGGAGTTTTATACCACACGATAACTTATTGACATTCAATAACAAATTGAATATATACATTTTCCTACATTTCCTGGATATTGAAATTTAAAACTTGGTTTCCCAAGATACCACATAAGGATAATTTCGTAGGAAACGATAAACTTTTTAAAGACTACTTATTCAGACTTAATCAGATTTTCAAGATTCGGCATGATTAGCTGCCCGAATTCCTTCTATATATGAACCTTAGGCAATCCCAGACCAGAATCCGGTTCTCCAGGTATAATCCAATTTGATAATATGGGTACTGACTTCTTCCTCTATCCTCCTGAGCAGTTATATCAGTTTGGGCTGAGTCTTGATAGATAGAATCCGGTCTAGTTCATACCATAATGAGAAGTCAACTGGGTTTACATTCACATTGCCTCACCCCCCTCACAATGTCCCGGAGCCTTGGGTAATTGACTATCTCCTTCTTCCCAAGAATCCACTACCTTGATAAAATATCCAGATTGTACTCAAATGAAATACGTACGACAATAAGTCTGAAAAAGCTGCTCGATAAGAAATTTGGGTCATATCCACCCTAATAATATCAAAAAATCCGAGTAATTTGTTTTCAGATCTTAAAGTAACCGGAGCACTATAATCTGACTTGATTAACACAAATACAAAGATTTTAAGTAATTGAGAAACTAAATAGTTATTCCTTCAAATATCAGCAAGAATCAGGAGAAACAAGAAACTTTATTCAACTCCGAATAATCTATATTATTATACGAGTACTTATTCAGAATCACACGGTAGAGTGATACACATGAACAAAGTCAAACACCATCAAGTTTTCCTTTGCCAAAAAGGTTGAACACTTTCACCAATAATAAATGTTTAAAATATAAAAAACTATTTCCCAACATATTGATCAATGATTTTTCACATTACCTTGACGTTTCATAAGTGTATCTTTATATCTAGAGATTCGGAGCAACATCCAGTATGGGATGTGTGAGTTTTTCATCTCATCTCTTTTTAGAGTAAGAAGATCCATAAAGAAGTATGGAGTCACTTGAAAGTATGTAGTACTTTGAACATAAAAATAATAAAGAAATATTTCACAATCGACACAAGACGGATCATTATGCATAATTATCCTTCTTACATCATTCAAGCATTGCGTATGTATAAAGTACCCAGCAGCACCAGATGGTGATTCATTAATTTCAAAAAAATATATTGATCGTTTAAGGAGGAGCTGAGCCTATGGTACTACAAGAACCACGTAGTATATAAATTATCCATAACATAGTTAGGAGAGGTATAACTAAGATTCAATTTGATTATCTCATTAGCATCATTGCGCCATCCTCATTCAATTCTGATAAATAATGAGGGATTTACAGTGGAATACTATAAAGTGCATTCATTATATTTCAAATAAATCTATATCCTTGGTTCGTACATCAATAGTGGCATCGCTAGCCCCTTTGTATTTTTATATATTTTTTTCATAAGTCTGTTTTTGGTTTTGTCACATAGTGAATCCAAAATGGTTGAACAAATCAGTCTAAAACATAGAACATTTTTCAGGCCTCCTATATAATTAAGAGCCTATTTTTGACCGAAATAACCTCAGTACCCTCTGCTAGAATATATATAAAATTTATATAAGTAATTATATAACAGTGTTAATAATTTTTCGGCTTCCCCCATACCCATTGTTACGGACCTGGCTGGCTTGTGCAATTGTTAAATACACAACCCGACTCGATGGCTAACAGTTAACTTGCTACGCATATATAAACATAATAATTAAATGCAGTTTTTCAATAAGTGTGAAATCCCGGGATCCCAAAAGAGAAACCCTATACAACAATGCATCTTCAAGGATATTATGCAGTAGGTCATAATATTATATGAATCCGTTTTATAAAGAGTCGTGGACGGACGACGCATGGCGACTAGAAAAAAAGTGTAAGATTAAATATAGTAAAAACTTAACCTTGAAAGAAACGATTTTCTCTTTTTAATATGATATTGTGTTATACATATATGTATACCTATCTAGGTATATACTATTCGTATGTATAAGCATTTGTCTTTATTTTACCATATAGACACATTATTTATAATGACAGCCTTTAATCGTCTTTGTTCCGTATTTTGGACAACGGATCACGGACGTAGAAAGTAGTGCAATGTATTTTGGTCTTAAAATCATAGACCGCCCTCATAATTTTTGTTGGAACCAACTAATTCCGTCCTTTTAAAAAGTTGCCTCTGGATGGTTCATATAGAAAAATTTGGTTACTGGCTAAATTTTTATTTTCTAATTAATAATTACGTACTTAGCATGTTTTCAGATGCAAAATCATATTAAAATCTACTCATACTTACCAACAGGGTTATTTCAGATTTTAAAAAAAAGTTGCAATTTGACACATTTTAGTTAAAAGGTTTTTTTTTGTTGCGTATGTGTTGTTTTTTACGAGTGCAATTTACAAAAACAAATCCTAGGATCTCGTTCAAAGACCATTTCCCGGGAGAAATTCATCTCATCCTTTACACCTCTATTCACCATCATCAGTAAAAGAGGAGAAATAAAAATTAAGGATGTACAGGTCTCAAAATTAGGACCTCCCGTTTTTAATTTTAAGAATAGCTCCAAATGGAACTTAAAAAACCGTACCATAGAACAATTTTTCATGAATGACGTCATCATATATAGGGTTGGGGATAAAGTAATTTCATATTTCCCACACCTTAAAAACGCTTTTTGGATAGTATTGCGCTTAACTGGCTCATTCATGAATTATCGTGCATCGAGTATGGAGGTCTTAAAGGCAGAAATTCGCCATATTTTACATCCTTACTACCTGAAAGGGAAAATCACGTCGAAATTTACAATATATACGGGGCCGATACTCTTTCGGTTCGTGTTGCAAAGTAGTGGTTCAAGCAAAAAAATTTCTTCTGAATTTTGTCCCTTACTGAAAACAACACGACTGTTTGAAGCTGGTTATCCAACAGAAGCGGACGGCATTAGTGAATATGAGATAACAAGACAACATCAGACTGCACACATCTTTGATGACACACCAGAATCTCCGGGAACTCGGATGGGTAGTTCCTTATGTATCCATCCTGGAGTCCAGGCATGTCCCCGAATATTTACCATCTGTTCTTGTCTATGGCCAACGGCTTGGGGTGCAAATTTGCCTAAATATAGGGCTGTGAAAATAATTGTCCGATTTTTTTGCCTATAGAAACAAGGGCTTCAACGAGACGGGCATTATAAAGTTGGATTCTCGTTAGTAACAAGTTATCGAACAGAATGGGGTATACTTGGCTTAAATCGGATGATTCTAACACATCTTATGAGGTATTGAAATAAAGCAATGATTAAAATAAAATCAACAGTAAAATCTACAAGTGGCGTCAGCATAAATCAATCTTCCAGGGAGGAGACAGGACGTGAAGTCCCAAATTAAGGACCGATGCAATCCTAAGCAAACTAAAACTTTCTAAATGCATTTAAAAAGAAAAATTATTCAGCATCAAGTAAATCACAGAAAATGGTAGTAGAACACACATATTTATATATAACAAAATATGTATTGTACCTTCTAAGGCCAAAATCCATGACTGAAAAGAGCCAAACGTGACATTCACTATGTATGATGCATTTTTTTTCCTTCCAGATATGTCATTGGAATCTCGTTCACTTTGAATCATAAAAGATACATTTAATATGTCACTGTCGAACAAATATGTATTTATGTAAATAATCAGGTTATATGTGAAGGAAAGTTCTTTTTAGATACCTAATTGACAAGCGTATATTGTAGACATGTACTGCTCATGTTAATATGAGAATTACAAAGGGGGCAAAAAGTAAGACACATAGTTTTTTGAAGGATAGATATGAAACACAAATGTAAGCCGGAATATTTTCTCTCAAAATGGAGTCTGGATTGCATTCTTAACCGATAAACGAATGATCTTCCTGTTCAAAGGGAGAACCCGTTGAATTATATAAATAGTATTATTATTATAATTTTTTTTGGGGGGGGCATGTTTTTCGGATTTTATTGTCGAAAAAAATCCGAAAGTTAAATTTTTTTAGACAAAAAAATTAAATCTTTAGGAAAAAAATTACAAAAATTAAATATAAAATACTAATTTTGTTCAAAATAAATTCCAAATATTAAATTTTTCAGAAAAATAAAATCAAAAATTCATAGCTCTTCTTACAAAAATTGATTTTTTGGAAGAAAATTTTCATAAAAATTAAACTTTAAAAAGAAAAAAATCAAAAATTGAGCCTCAAACATAAACTTTTTGGAGAAAATGTTTCAAATATTTTTTTTTTTGGAGAGAATTTTCAAAATCCATAGCTATTCTTTTTAGGTCCACGTCGAGAGGAAGGCCTGCAGTGTGCATCATCTAAACACCCAGGCCCTAAAAGCCACTATCAGTCATCACTGGGAGTCTATTACAGAAGACTACATCCCCAGGGTGGAAGCCATCATTGCCGCTAAAGGCAGCTACATTAATGATATTATGGTATTAATTTTGTTGAATTCCTATGAATAATTAATGAATTAGATCTTGTTGAAGTTTCAATTCAAAGTGTTCAGAACCACACAGTACTAGCGGTAGTAAACGGTATTGCACGTAGTGTTTAGGAGTCGACGAACATTCAAATTTTGCTATAATAATATAGATATGTGTTAATCTCCGTTTTTCATGAACACACTCCCACGTAGCTCCTCACTCAATACTTGGACGTTCTTTCCTCAATAATAATAAAACATACATTTAAAAAAAATGATTTGATGCGCCAGGGAGTACTTTAACTCGTTCCTGAACGTCATCTAAAGTAACATGCTTTTTTTCAAAATTATATATAAAGTACTTCCCCCTTTTTTCTCTTTTTTAATAAGAGTTGAATTGAACGCCTGCGAGATCTCCCTTTATTTTTCTTTGTAGTGTATTGATAAATAATATACACCAGAGAGTACTTTATACAGTGCACCCGGTGACTGTTTTTCATAAGCATTGCCTTATTAATATAAATTGGACTTTATTTATATTTCAGTGATTCCCAACGGGGATCCGGTTGTACAAGAGCAGTAGAGCATAGAGCTGCACAAACTTGTCAAGAAATGCATTTAGCTCCTCTCTCTCCACCCCTAAAAATAGGCCAAGGGGATCTGAAAAGGTAGGGATGATGTAAATATATATATATATATATATTTTTTCTTTTGTAGATTTTACACTAGAAAGATGACATTACAAATTCATCACCGAGAAACTTTTTATATTAGTTATCCATCTACTTTTTATAGAAACTAAATCGTATCTACCTTCCAAAGTTAAATATTATTATATTATATTAAAAAAAGGTAAGGGGGAAAATATAATATTACATTTGGCAGACTATCAATGATCCTGGCTATGATTTATGACTTTGATTAAGAGGATTATATTCTTTCATATGAAGAAAAAAATAGACGAAAATAAGCATGAACCTAATGAATTTTTAATAAACTTTTAATTATGTGATTTTATTATTGTTTTTTCAATTATGGTAAACACATCATGTATGCCTCCAAATAGGTAATTAATTATTAATAAGGAAGTTGTAATTATAAAATATAGGTATTTTAAAAAAGATTAGGTATACATTAAACACACACACGAAAAATATAGGAAAGATTCTTATACAAAAAAAAACGTGAGCTACAGATTTAAAATGATATCTCTTATTTTATGGTGTGTAGCAAGATGTTTGTTCAGAACCAAAACGTCACTTTATATAAAATAATACCCCATAATAGATTGTTACGAGCCTAACATTTTTGTAGCAGTTCCAGTAACTATATAAGTAAACGTGTTGCAGTACTTTTTGATACTTATACGAGTAAAAATATATGTAACAAAAATGTCGTTTGAGGCAGTTGATATGTCACTTATAGGGGGTACCATTGGTTTTTTGTTTTGGGTAGGAGTTATCTTTTTTTACAAAAAAAGATAACTTTGTTTGGGGTTGAATGTTAGAAATTTGAAAGGTTACGTCATTGGTGAGCCAATTTGTTTATGATGTAGTGGAGTTAAACTGATAGTGACGATGCCATGAGTGTGTGTGGCAACTCTCATGGACTATAAGAGTCGGAAGGTTTGGAGGGATTTTTATACAAAATACAGCTTTTTTAACTAAAGGACTTTTTAGTAATGGATACAAATATTACAATGTAAAAAACTGTTATTAATTTAAATCTGGACGCATTCTAAGAAGAAGGCCCCAAAAAGGGGCACATCTTTCCGAAAAAGTGTTTTTTGAGGGACACTCATGATATGTATCCGTAATGATTGAAAAGCAATGTGAAATGTATTTAAAAAAAAAAACAAATGTTGGTGCCATATTAATATTTGTATCTATAAAGAAATGAAAACACATCAAGAAAATTCGTCATTCTCATATTAAATGAATTCCTGTGAAGTTGATAGCAATAAAACGAAGAAAAAGTTGACTTTTTGTTGATTTTTTTCTTCATGTTTGTTCTATGCAGAGTATCTTACAAAACAACAAAACCCCAATCATAATTTAACCATTCAAAACGAAGTGACAAAATATAGGTATATGATAGGTATTATTTAAAGTTAGAAATTATTTTCCGAAAAATCATTTTTAATAATTAAGAAGAGAAATCCACAAATTAACAAAGGAGAAGGTGTGTTTCAAAGAGCAGAGCACACTTTAATAGGTAAAAACATTAATGATTCTTATTAAATAATTTTGGAAATAAAAAGTCTACTTAGAGAACCCATCACAACATGCTTCTGAAGAAAGCAAAAAATAACATTACTGTTTGTCTTGAAATATATGTACTAGGGAAACATCAGTCCTAAAACGTTGAATCCTCTACTCTACTTATCATCATCATTATTGTATCTTACTTTCCTATAAAATAAAACAGTAAAAACACTAAAATCAGTTAGTAGTTAGACAATTCTTCTTGACAACTGTTGGACTATTCTTGCAATTCCTTATACCTTAGGAATTATTCACAGCTTAATAAGAGCTAATCGTAATTCACCAATCAACGTTCAGAACACTGATTAGAGTGGAAAAGACAGAGAAAAATCGGCAATTGACAACAAAATATGTACAGTGAACATTTTTGTGTTAATGAAGTAACGCAGTGTGTAAGAAGCGTACAATTTGAAGGTAAAAGATGCGCCATGGAACGATTTTTGCTAAATGACAGCATCATAGATATATACCAAAAATGACGACATCATCAATTTAAGAGAGTTATTGACACCCAATGCTTATAAGAATAATATATACATTGATTTTGCCGTAATTAAAATTAGCAGCAATCTATATTCTTACATAAAAAATATATATATTTGAGGTTATAATGAACGAATTCAATTTTTAAAAACGTTATTACTAATTTTCTGGTTTGGTTTGAAAATCTTAGATCGGTGTAAGTACAAATTTGGTCTGGAAAGATCTGGTAGTGAAATAATGTCTGCTAAAAAATCGATTTTTATACAAGGAAATTTCGGTCAACGATTAAAATTTCGAAAAAATCACATAAGTCCAAGCCGGGGTAAAAAAAATTATGTCTCGGACCAATTTGCAACACCATTCGTTACTTTTATTGAATACATCACAAACTTTACTCAAAAATGAAAAATGAAAGAAAAACGACCCAAAATTAGTTGGTAGTCATTAGCCAATCATTTATCACAAATTCTATTTGTAAATCTATTTGTAAATAGAATCAATTTTTATATTTGTGTGTTTATGATTCCATGGGGAGAGTGTTTTAAAACATGGGATCCATACAAAGGTCATAATCTGATGTTCTACATTTTTTTTTTTTTTTCATTAAAAAGAGATTAACACCCATTCTTTGATACATACTCATAAATTAAAAGCCTTCTGATAGATTAGGGGCTGCAAATAAATGTTTTTAATATATATTACAAAAACAAACCATTGTATGATATCCCACGATATTTAATCGCTTAAAATAATCATGCAACAATGTCGACATCATTAGAATGAGCAAAGAGAAATTCTACAGCATTTTAAATGCATATTTCAGTAGAAATTACGTTGTACAACATATTGCTTATTTGTAGATACAAAATGCTTATTTTGAATAATAATTGAGTACACTAATTTTAGGATGGGAAATAAATGCTACAAAATATAGATAATTCCCCAAAGTTTTGATTGAATTATACTTTAATCAATGGTAGAAAATAAAGAGAAAATAACGGAAATTTGACAGTTGGATAATTACAAAATGGCATTTAATAGATATGAATTAATTCATTTCCGTAAAAAATTTTCGTATCATAATATATAATTAAAAATTATGATTTAATTAAATATTTACATAACGTATTCATTCTAATCCATAGACGAATGATAATTGAGTTAATTTTACACATAAATGGTATAATTACTATTTAAATCGTGTAATCAATACTAAAATATTGTAAAATCTCATTTTGATTCTGTACAAATGACAGTTTTCTATGAATTTGACTTGATATATACCCATAGGTGGCCGGGGACTCGAGACTAGCAACTCGACTTGGACTTTAGTCCATACATATTTTGAAGAATTGCAACTGGACTTGATCTCACAATCAAAGACTTGCCTTGGACTTAAGTTGATTTTGATTTCATTTCAGCAACTCGACTGAAAAGAGCTCTAAAGATATCTTTTGAGGACTCGAATTGGAATAGATGAGAATATTAAAAGAGTTGGGAATTGATTTGGACTTCCAGTTGTACTTTTTCCCCACCTCTGTAATATTACCAATTATGAGAGTTCCTATAGAGTTTTATGAAAATAATAACTCTAATGTTTTTTGTCAACATAAAAATAATCTTCACAAAAATTAATAATATATATTTCTTATTTCATATTGGAAATACATATTTGAGTCAATGATAGGCTTCAAATTTTATAAGTGATTGAAGAAACCACTTATTTTTAGCTATAGTTCATTAGATTGATAATTAATCAATCGATTATTCTTGTATTTTGACGATCCATTTTTGCTAATTTAAGTGCAATTTGCAGCCACTCTGAAGGGTTAATTAGATTAATTTGTAGATAGAAATAGACAAATGTAATTGAGACTCAATTTTGAGAAAATAATTTATCTAACTTTTGTTTTGAAAGAGCCCAAATATCAAATATTTGTTAACAAACAGGCATTTGTAATGTTTTGCCTTATTTTTTGGAATTATAAATGATTAATCTTAATAGGGTAACAAAAACACTTAAGATCCCATGCGTTTAATTGATATTATCATCAGACAAACAATGAACAATTATAGGTATTTAAGTGAAGTATAAAACAGGTATTTAAGAGCCCTTAAAGACATATTATTTATTAAAACTACAACGGAAACTATGCTACAACAATCGTAGCTTGTGGTTTCTTTTTTGAATAGTTTTATTGTATAGAAACCATCAACGTATCATATTCCTCCACTTCAACATGGGCTCAAATTGCATAAACGCTAATATACATATAATAACATTCCAATGCCTTACCTCATCCGCTTTAGGATAATGGTGTCTACAATTTCCATGTGCAACAATGGGCTTACTAGAGTGTAGTAAAATGACTGAGCTGCAAAGTATAAAGAAAACACGAGAATACCCCAAGCCGCGCATTCTCCTCTCAGGAATGAAGATACTACGGGAATCCACCTCACAAAAATACACACTCACAGGCTTATATGGATCCGAGACCCAATTCGAACTGATTTTAATTCAATATTAGTTTTAAAGAAAATGAAAAAATAAATAATAATAAATGGAAGCGTGCCTGTCTTCAAAAAGTGTCCGCATTGTACTGTTTATTCTATATATCCACACACAAGGCTCGCACGTAGGGTACTACGAGACGAATACTCAACGTACTATAATAGTATGTACAACCAGGGTTTCTACATATTATCAGTTATCACAAAACAATAATTAATCAATTTTCATCACTTTAACGCAGATATATAATAAATATAGAATTCACAACAAAACTCGCCAAAAGAGTTTTCTTTCATGACATTTCCCCTAGAAGCAGTAGTAGTTGACTCTTCAAGCAGCTATTGATATATTTTCTCCCTCTCTTCCTCTCTTGTCGGTTGTTGTTGTCGTTCTTGGTGTGTAACGCCATCTCTTGGGTGTTTTCGGAAGGGTTCTCCCTTTTATGTTATTTATTGTTTTGACAAGCGCACCACCAGAGGTAGCAAAAAAGAAAGCTGGTGAGGGAAGGCGTAACTATCATAAGTACTGAATATAAATAGGGGAGATCCCGGACAGTCCCCTTTTCTCGATCCATAAAATATTATATAATATTATGGGAGTTGTTGTGAAAATAAAAATAAATTAATTTTTGACACTTTTTTCCACAAAATATTGGATAAAAAATGTTTTGAGGGCTAAAAATAGTTTTTTATTAGGATGATTATTTTTTTAATAATGAAGTTAGTCAGTCATTCATTGTTATTAATGAAATAACTTAAATCATTGTTTATTTTGCTATCTGTTGATATACTTTTTCAAACTCAGTAAAGATGAATTTGAGATATTGTATCGGTGAGTACAAATATAATTATACTTCCCATCAGCAAAGTTTTTTAGCCAAAACAGGTCTTTGAAGCGGATTTTAGAAGTGAATTTATCAGATCTTTAATATAAATATTATTATATGAACATCTAATATAATACTGTGAAATTTTAATGTCGTTCAACATCACAAAAAGGTTATTTATTTATAAATCAACAAATATGATTTAGTCAAATCAAATATTTTTTAAACTGTTGTTACCGTTCCAAGCTACGGGGATTGTTCCAACGTTTAACAAGTGGTATTCAAATACAATTTGGGAAAAACTATTAACTGGTTTAACCTTTAAATAGATTCAAACAAAAGCTGATATATGAAGTAACTATGTTGTGTTAAAATTTGTCAAGTCTAAAGGTGGGTTACCAAAACTATCATGTGTGTACTGTATATAATAGGCAAATATACCATTTATTTCTAAGAAATTTGTATATTTAAATCTTCAAATCTCAACCACTCTCCCTTTCAAAATAAAGAAGTCTTGTGATTTAAAATGAGTCTTGCATGTAGGAGTGAAAAATCATAATTAATTTAATTTTTAAAACACAAAAGTTACTAATTATGGTCATTTATAGACCATGTGGCTATATTTTTTCACATAATTATAACCCCCTCCCCTACCCTTCCCTAAGCAGACATGTGTGGGCTTTTTATTCCCCCCCCCCAATAAAAAAAAAATGCAATAACACACGAATTAAATTTCAATGGAATAAAATACGTTTGGCATTTTTTGGAACTTTTGTAACATGCTCCTTGGGACGTCATGTATGCCGTTTTAGAATATTATTCAAGTCTATATGGTTTTTGTAGACTGTATACCCCCCACCTAGCAGAAGAGAATAGCAGGGGCGCCTGTTGGGAGTGGGCGTATATTTTTTTCACCGTTATAAAAAAGGGGGAGGTAAGTTACAGCCTTTCCAGGCGGACGCCCCTGATTTTAGACCTTTTTCTGTTTGTTTCCTTATAAAAAGTTGCGTAGTACAATAAATGTGTAACAATGTGGCATAGTTAAGTTTAACTAGCTCGGAGTAATGGAACTAAAAAACAAAAAGTGTTGCAACGGACTCCTGTCCCAACTACTCTAAGAAATTTGATAATATCTGCTGTTTATAGATACCTATATATATGTAGTATAACTATAATCGAAAGAATCTTTGATCTTTGAGAGAAATTATTATTAAAAAGAGAAATAAACAGTAATGATATGTAATGATAAAAAACCCTCGCTTGAATTTCTCCGAAAAAACATAATAATTCAATCAATCATATAGCCATTATTATTTGTGAAAGAATGTGTTCTTTTTTTTTTCCACCAAGATGGTATAATATAGAATTCAAATACTTTAAAAGAGAGGGCTGTACCTATTGTTGTTATTTAAAATGAATAGCTTAAATGTCACATCTACACAATACCCTCTCTATCCATATTTGTAGTGATATCAATCCGCTGTAATTTTTAGCCGGCTTTTTTTTCTTTTCTTGGAATTGGTAGTCTGAAGAATGAATTTTCTTTTCCTTAGCAATTGTCATTATTATTTATTTCCTGAGTAGTGAAAATCCTTTCCTAAATAGATTCAATTATATTCAAAACCTGATTAAACATTCGTGTGTGCCCATAAAATACTTTTTATAAAAAAAATTTTTTTTTTTTAATTTCAAAAATTGATTGTTATTCACAGAAAATTACATTTTTTGAAATTTTTTTGCTAAAATCTATAGCTATTAACAGAAAATTTAACTGAAAAAATCCACAGTTGTTAATAAAAAAATTCAAATATTAAATTTTTTGAAAAAAATTATCAAAATTCCATAGCCATTCACAAAAAATTAAATTATTTTTAAAGTTTTTTTGAAGAAATTTTGGGAAAATTCTGATAGGGGGGGGAGGGTTCATCCCCTCTAGCCCACCCCCTGCCAACTTACCTGATTTTGATATATGTTTTGTTGATCATTCTTTGGAAATAAACATATTAAACGATATTCGTGTTAATTAATGACTTTTTTATTTAAAATATAGAAAAATAAAATTTCTCTCCAAAATTATTGAGATTAAAGTGTGTGATAAAAATAATGTTAGGAAGACAGATCTTTAAGAACGTTAAACACAATATATTCCGGCTCTATTTTACTCTGTTGTATATAATAAAATAAATAATGACTCATTTGAGAAATGGAAAAATAACCTCCTCATTCCAGGTATTTAGAGTTCTATCTCTTTTGTACACCTTTTGCGAGGTGTCCGGAGATTTTTTTATGAATCCATCAAACGTTCATTTTATGAGTTTTATCAAGATCCAAAATAAATTAAATTATATCCAAAAAATAAAGGAATTTTTACTCTTTACTAAATAAATATACTTATTTAATTCAATATTTTGAAATTTGATTTTTGGAATTTTTTTCCAAAAAATATTAAATTTCCTTTTTTTTTAAATTCCAAAAACCAAGCCCTACCTCAAAATATAATCCTACAGACGCCCTTGCTAGTATTCCCCTTTTTTAAATCACTTCAATTTAATATAAAAAGTCAAACTAAAGATAAAGAAACGTAAAAAGGAAAATTTAGTTTAATCCTATTAATATTTTAGGAATTATTAAACTCAAGTAACGTCAAAATATTAACACAACTCCTTTCTCCCTAAACTCTTAAAAGTGTCCCTGATTAGGCACATTTTCTTTTTTTTTTAAACCAAAGCAAAATATGTTCTTGGAACTCGGATAATATCCCAATTATTCTTTGGAAAAAATTTCAAAAATCCAAAGATTAACTTTTTTTTAATTATAAAGAAATATATTTAAATCAATAAGCCAAAAATATTCATTTTACTAATTATGGTCAAAATATTGCTGTTATATATAGAGATGGTGTGATCAAAATTCCATGATACTATTAATGGGTTGAATACATTTGAAATGTTCTCGCTTAATATCAGATAACCAAACATATACTTCTGAGGTCAAGAAAACACGTACGGTGTTCTTAAATCTGATTAAACCAAAATGTTTTAATGGCAATGTAAATTGATTATATAATGTATGTATATTTAATGAATGGGTGAAAATATCATCAAAAACTAGAAACAAACAATCAAATTCATTATAATTTCCTGGACGTCCATTAGTCATTTCTAAATAGTTTACTCTTCAATATTCCATGTATGGACTATGGATAAAAGCAGAGATATAATAGTTTCTATAGAAAACGTATTCTAACCATGCACTGAAATTATAAAGTTCTAGTATATATTTTTATACATGTACGTGATAAAACTTTTTTAAATATTAATAACATCTTGTAATTTTCCGAGTACCATAAGAGTCCCGCCTTTTCAAAAATTAGTTGTGTTTAATCAACCATTTTAAGAGGACAATTTAGACGTAAAACGCTTGTGCAGCTCCGTTCCGACCCGTCACTGGGTCAAATTTAGTAGGCAGTGCCCAAAATTTAATGGTAAATTATTAAATTGTTATAGATTTATGATGACTGGGATAATACCCGGACGTTAAAAAAATGTGCGTATTCAAAATTTAACAATTCTGACAATGGGTTTTTCACCTGGATATATTGATTGGACGATTAAAAGGTACAAAAATAAATAAACAATAATAATCATTTTACTGTGCTATAAAATAACTAGTTTTTTTCTAATTTGGAACTCAATTCTCATTATATTCTCAAATTAATTTCTTTATTATGTTGGTACACATGTTTAGAACGTATGTTGACAATATTAGCCATTTTGTATCGTTAGGTTCTTTCTGGCAGATAATAAAGTTAAACGTCTTTTGGTGTGCTCTGCAATATTGGACTATTGAAAAAAAAAAACAGATAAAATCAATATAAGTGAAAACTCATTAAAACTTTTGAAAGATAGTTTATTCTTCAAATTTAGAATTTTTTTTACATGACTAAAATATTTTAGAAGAATAAATAATATTTGAAAATTTTAAAGAATTTTCCTGATTTTTTCTATCCATTTTGTTAATACTAGAAACCAAAAGATATACCCTTTTTATGGGTCAAAAACAGAGTAACAATGCAAACGTTATGAACATGTGTACCAATATAATGACAAATTAAATTTTAGATAACTATAGAATAAAGTTGCTTATTTCAATACTTTAAAACTACTAATATTAATGATTTAAATTTTGGTTTAAGAGCATTGTGTATGTTGCGAGTATTTTAAAATCACAAAAACTTGAATTCATGAATAGTTATACTTCTTTAATATAATCTACTTATTTTTTCTTCAGGAGAAGAATATTTTTCATCTGTAGAGCCCTGACCCTAACTAGTTATAACTGAAGCCTTAATTTTCATTTCTGATAGAGTAATACATTATCTTCTATGATGTTAGAAGGTGATCCGTTATACTGATAATGGAGGCTTGGTTTTCATCCAATATAAGAAAGATGAATAATCCATCAACAACAATGAAGACTTTAGATATCCAAAAACAAAAAATCCTTTATGAAATGTTTGGATATTTCCAATAACAAAGTAGTACAATACTTAATGATGATCACGAATAATAATTTTTTTTATATCTTCCGTCATTTTTTTTTCTTTTGCATGCAATAAAATATCGGATGGTCCATTGAAATTTGAACAATTACTAATTCAATAAATATTTAGTGACTGAAATTAATTCATATTTCGAAATTTTATAGCTCAAACAGTTAGTACCAAATAAAAAAACACATGAGCTCTATAGCTTACGCACAAGTCGAGAAAATGACACTTGGACGTGATCTACGAATCTCTATTTGCACACTCCAAGCACTTGGACGTCTCCAAGACCACCATCTATTTCGTCAGTAAGTCAGAAACGTTGGAGAAGAAGAAGGGCTCTGTCAAGATGACCAAACTGGCCGCAGATTAGTTAAAAAAACAACCCAGTCGAAGTACCATATAAGAGATCTCAGAGTTTCACATCAGACTGTCCAGAGATCTATAAAAAAAGTGGGAGGAAAGATCCTTGTGAGGTTGGAGAGGCCACTTTTGACACCAGCAATGAAAAAAAAAAAAATCCTCCTTTGCAAGACTTTTGAATGAGTCTTGGGAACTCTTTTGAAGTCTTTTTTGACATTTTTGGCACCCTGTTTAAATTTGACTTAGTTTCAAATTCAAAGTGTTGAGATTTTAAAAGACCATTTTAAAACAAAAATTACAAAAAATGACAATCACAGTTTAAAAAAAAAAAAATCCCGATTAGATTAACTCTTAAACATGAACTTGTTTTTTTAAATTGTAATTTCATGAAGTCCTTTGATACTTTGGTGATTTATTGAAATTCCTTGGAAAAGCAATGATTTCACAAATTCCTGCGTGGATATAAAGGACCTAACATATTATGTTTTGTTATTACATTGCTCTCAAATTGACCTATATATAATTCAATGCGCTTGCCTTCGTTCTGCAAAATTTGGCAGAGGCATCTCTTCACTTATTGCTGAGCCTGGAAACTGCATTGGACTCACCTTCAACCATACCCTATATTGCAAAGTCAAGGGAGTTAAGAACAGGTGAAGAGGGAGTCCAAAAAGTTTAGCCCCAAAAATGCTTCAAAATCTTTATTGTACATTGTTTGCACTTAATTTTAAGTGTAAGCTCTTGCTGTAACAATTTTTTTCCCTTAAGTAATGGAATATCTACACACAATTCTCTTGATTTAATTACACCAAAGTTAATGGGTCTATAATTATGAACCAACCCGTACATCACAACATTATCGCACTAACGAAAAAGTGTACACTGCATTTTGTTGTCAGCTATTGATGTTTCTGCTTCTTGGAAAAAAAATTCACAAATTCACTGCTTTTCAAAAAATTTCAAAAACCCATAGCTGCTCAAGAGAAATTAAAAATCCATAACTGCTCACAAAAAAAATTCGGATATTAATTTTTTTTGGAGAAAAATTTCAAATATTGATTTTTTTTTTCCAAAAAAATTTCAAGTAGCAAATTTTTACACAGAAAAATTTCGAAAATCCATAGCTATTCAAAGAAAATTAAATTTTTGGAAAAAATATGGAATAAAAATAGATTAATAAATTTAATATATTCAATTTAAAAAAAAAAACCCCATATATTATTTTTTTTAAGCCTATCGGCTGCGGACTACCTACTGATTTTGGGCCGTTTTTTATATATTTTTTTGTTGGAAATGTTGCGAGATGCAATAAAGGTAACAATGTGGTATAGCAATGTACCTACCCAATTACATACTCATTTTTTTATCTTAATACATAAGTTATTGTGAAATAGTTTTCACAAGGCTTACATTACATAAAATTATTTACCTTAATGTATGTAATTATATAAATGCTACATGATGATGACTTTGAGTCCCTGTTTTGTAAAGAAACATACGGTAAAATACACTTATTTAAAGTTGGATGTTTTTTTTTTACTAGAAAAAATGTTAAAAAAATATTTATGGGAGCACTATTTCAAAACTTATGAAAAATAAAAAAATTTATTACATAAATTTCAATACTTTAGTATTGCACTAAGGTAAGATGGTCTTTTATTCTTTTCTATTGCTCTCTCCCATATATAATTATAAATTGCTTAAGGGAGCTCTCTTCGCAGCATTTCATATCAGCTGTTGTCGGGGGTAGTAAATCAATCAAATTTATTTTTATATTGAAAGAAAACATGAAGTGATCCATACAATACTTTTATAATAATACAATCACTTTATGTATGACGTACATATGAGTTATAACTTATTATAAATTTGAATGAAGAGGTCGTGGATGCCATTATCATTTATGTTTGCTATTATTATCCATTCACTTATTTAATTTTGATGGAACCTTCAAGAGGAGTCTACAGAAGAAAGCAATATTGAATTTGGGTTTTATTAAGCTTTTTGAATTGACCTCAGATGAAGGGTATATATTTCATAATAAATTAAAAGAAATTAACTATATAAATTATGTTCCTTGATTTCGACATGTTTACTATAAAGGTTTTACTATTTGGTTTTCTGTTTTAGATTCATTTATGGGAAGATACTCACTTCCTCCAAGGTACTGTATTATAAAGGTGTGTCGTTCACGACTTTTATAATTTGAGAGGGGTAAGCATCCCATTTTAATGACGTCATATATGTGTGAAAAATGCTAGACCGTACTTGTATTTTGCTCTAAGATTTCAAGGAATCTAACTCAAAATGTAAGATTTTCAACTTACAAACTGAGCCTGGCACTATATAAAGTGGAAATTACATTTTATTTTCATGCGATACCCATGTAGGTATGTAAAATAAAAAATAAGTTGAACATCTACCTACGTTTATGAATATAATACGATAGACAACTATTACTATTGGTTGCCTTGTAGTTGTAAGTTTGAACAACTGCATCTAATCATTTGTGAATATTTTTCAATTTTCTTTGGATAGGGGATATCCCCATTATCTTAATATTAGGTATAGTTTTATAATAATAAAAAAACTATCATTACATCGAAGAAATCAATTATATATTAAAAATATGAATATTATTTTTTCTTAACATGAACCGCTCATGTGAAAAAATAAACTTACAACTAGGTCTTAATTTGTTATTTATGTTGATATATAGTTTATCTTACCAACAGAACTGAAGATGATGCGTTGAATAAGCCTATTTTGCTTTGTGATTCTTACTTATCTCTCCAGAAAGAGATATATTATTGTAAAAATTTGAATAATACTCGGGAAATCAAATTTTCTAAAGATTTTCCACTTTTATATTGCTTGCAATAGTTTTTAATACAGACCAATAATAGTTCTACAACTAATTATAGGAAGGATTTGGAAATTTCTACTCGCCTGATGACAATCACATTAACAAAAGAGTATTTGCCTGTCCAAAATAAAACCGAATTAATCAATAAGATAAAAGAAAAAAAAAATAACGGAGAACTTATAAATAGGGAATGTAAATTTTGAATAATATCATTGACACCTTATATTTTTTTCAATCAATATAAACACAATCGTAGTATTATATTGTTACATTTTAACTATTGTTTTCAGTAAAACAACTTATAATTATCTAGTATAGAAAACATTTAATAATTTATTTATGCGTGTTGAGATCCTAGATCTTTGCAAGAGTAATATTCCAATATGGTGACAATTAATTTGGCTCTTTAGAAAAGGATTCCCGACTTAATAAGTTTGGGAATTTCAATGACATTCAGATATTTTACCATAAGTCTACAGAACTTAAGAGGTGTGTTATATATATTGTAAAACACATAATCACTCACCAGGTCCGAATAATTACTTCTATGTAATAACAGAGTAAAATATGATTTGCAGACCAAAATATCGAGAAAAGAGAAGTACATTATATTTACCAGTCTAGAATCATGTTCCACTTATTTTCCAATGCCAAGTGAGTTAGTAATAATAAAGCAATCAGGCGTGAACTTGAAGTGTCTAGCTTATATAATTATCCGTATAGACTGTATATCACAAAGTCCAACTTATAAATGGAATTGATATAAATGTGATAGGGATGAGTGATTTCTGCGTTATCTACATCCCGGAAACTGAAGGACTCTTATTAATGGAATAGTTTTCTTAGAGTAGAAGACGAAGGAGAGTTGACTTTCAATCATTTCAAAGAAGGAGCTGTGGATGGAGGATGAGAACTCTCCCTGCTCCTCACTGGGTATCTCAGTCAATTATTCTGTCATTTCATGGAATTACTTAGTTCTTATATGTAATAGTATACGATGATTCTGAGCAAGATCTGAAGGAATTTATGTAAAGGTACAATTAGTAACGAGATCAGAAGTAACTTGTAACAAGTCACCTTGATATGAAGAGGTACCTGCATAATGAACGATCTTTCCATTAAAGGAGATGAGATCCACCGAGTGAAACACTTGATCATTGGATCTCGCCTTAAGAGTAAAGATCCCTTGACCAGACCATTACATTGAAAAGAGTTATATCATCCACCACCTTGCTAAATTCTCAATTCACGTTGTTAAATTAAAATTATTGTTTTATTTTGAGTGAATACAACATATATGACGTCACTTAGCTCAGTCAATCAGAATGCAGGCGCTAACCGACACACCTATATTATCCACTGCTGTTTATCGCTATCAGAGAGGATCTTCTTTTGAAGAATCCGTCTACTATTTATAAGATGTAAAACTAATTAGTTTCAATGAGAATATAAAATAATTGTAGCAAAATGTCGACAATTTTATTTTTCCAAGGAAAAATTCTTGAATTGGGAAACATGTAAATTTCATGAATATAAATGATATTTTGAACTTCATTGAAACTGCTCACCCTGCAATAGCGATGCTGAAAAGATACCTTCATATCTCCTGATTTCATCTCTGTAGGTATACAATGATGAAAATCCAGTGTAGAATCGGTATGTTAAATAAAAAGAAACCAAAAGTCACCATGGTCACCCTGACAATTTGAAGAAGATTTTGGAGGAGAGAAAGAATAATGCTCATGATGTTTCATTAGATCTGCTACAATCAGATGTGACAAGAAAGGAAGGAGAAAAGGATATAAACTAGGGCATTTGCTGGAATAACTCCGATTTCGATCCCAAATTCTTCTCCAAGTCCAACAATGATTTACAATAATAACTCTGCAACAAATCCTCAGGGTTACCCTCCTCCGTCTTTTATGAGCACAAAGCAACATTCAAACAGCCTAGAATATAATTGAATCTATTTAGAAAAGGAATCAGGAATCAAATAATAATGACCGCTATTAAGGAAAATAAAATTCCCTCTTTATACTACCAATTACAAATTAATAGGCCAGATAAAAAACAAACTGTATTTACATCATTGACAATTATATTCTTCAAAGATTTGCAAATTCTTCTTTTGTTAGTTAACGGTGTTTACATTTAAAATTATGTTTGCTGGTGTGACACCCCCCTTGAAGAACATTCACACCCCCAAGTGGGGTGTACTTCCAAGTCTTCCCCGTACATCTTCTCTTTCTACATAATGTTAGGGATGTTCCGGCGATATTTCATTAACTACGCCAAAAAAGTTTGTTTGTTTGTAAAATGGGTTTGGCTGAAGATTTGGGCTATGCAGAGTGCTTAGTTTAGTTGTTCATGAAATGTACAATAATATGAGGGGAAAATGACACTTATCAAATATTTACTTCAATTGTAGAATTAAAAAAAAAAAAAAAAAAATATCCTCATAAAAAAGCAAGATACGAAATATCTTTTCTAAGGATTTGTTAATTTGACAATAATAACCCCTTCCTCCCTAAGCAATGCAGAGTGGTCCATAGGATTATGAAAGAGGCTTGGTTTTGGAATTTTCGTGAAAAAAATTTCAAATTCTATAAGATTTCTTAAAAAATTAATTTTCTCAGAAAAAAATTTCAAAAATTATATTTTTTTGCGAAAAAAATCAAAATCTATTGCTATTCACAAAATATGTTGGCCACTCTATTATAACCAGAAATGATTAAAAAGGGAATTAATGTACAATATAAAATTTATACCATGCAATTCCCTACTATTTGTAAAATCCTTCCATTGCAATCACTTAAAAGAATTAATTAGGGATCCATTTATTTTGTTAGGATTCTCAGATTAATTTATTTGTTCTACTATATGGATCTTACTTTCTTTTATTTATAAAAGTTGTCTTTTTTCAATCATCCTCAGATCCCTCATGAACCTACAAAAATAGTCATCTTCAATGACAAATAAATTCTGAAGCCATATTACTATTACACAATCTTATGATTCTCTCATAATTTTCCTTACAATTAATGCTTGCAACAAGTATTTGAGACGATGCTGCTAAAAAATTTTATGTGGGCATAATAAATTAGGATCCTTTCTCCACTATTATAATAATGATTTAAGAACATGACCATATTTTAATTTTACTTAATAGGAGTAATTAATTTTGTAATCAACACAAAATGCTGAGACAAAGGCGTAAAATACCATTATATATAGAATGAACATACTAGAATTTCAATTTTCCCAGGAAATTTTGTTGAGGGGATGCCGGGAAATAAAATGATCCCGTTCGTAAACAATTATTACAGTGATTTTTTTTTTTGTTTCATATATCTTTGTATATTAGATTGAGTAAAAAGTAATTTCGTTTATTTCATATTATTTCAATAATTTATGAAAAGTGTTTGATAACTTGATGCCAATGATAATCCAACTTCATAATGTCGGGATCTTGTTGAAACCCTTGATCCTATTGGCAAAAACTCGGACAATTAATTTCCACAGGTCTATATTAAAGCTAAACTTGTACCCCCAAGCACATTAGCCATAGACATGAACAGGTGAGTCACTTGGTGCCAGGTCAGGACTTCCCATGCAAGCTCCTGGTGCGTCATCAAAGTTGTGTATGGCCTTGAGTTGTTTTGATGAAATACGATTTCTCTTCTATTCGAGATTCTTTTTATTATTATCTAGCCTTCTACAGATGCTTCAAAACAGTTTTATGATCTATTTTCTGCTACGGTGGGATGCATTAACATGACGGCTTATCTCGATATTTTCCATGATTTTATCGAACTTTTCCACAATAGGCCTGCCAGTGCGTGGGCAATCATTTACATCCGCTACATATATTAAAAAGGGTCTTAATTCAGGTGTACCACATTTCTTGCTTTCGCCTTCTCGTTGCTCTCATTTTTCATTACAAACTAATCAACTCTAATTATCATATCGATAGGGAGTCTATATTTTAATTTACAAAAATAGGTCAAGTGGGCCGATTAGTATGGGTTTTAGGGGGAGGAGGGAAATATTTTGAAATTGGTATCATTTAAGAATTAAACTTTGATTCAAATTAATTAAACTAACTTTTTTTTAATAAAAAAGTTGATATTTCTGTATTAATAAATACAACTTTTATTATTAAAGAAAATCCCAATTGTATGTTCAAGTAAGGAGAAATGGTCGTTGAGTAGGAACCCTGGAAATAACAGAATCCTGTTAATAAATTATAAATTCTCTAACTAAAGACAGTTCTTTATCTTTATTACGATCATGTCCTCATTTACATCCTC